>NW_007260019.1:641292-652381 GCF_000164805.1 Carlito syrichta | reverse complement strand
GCCCTTTCTGCTCGCGGTCAACTCAATGGCGACACGGCTTCACTCGTCCCTTCCCGGAGCTGTGGTGGAGGCCGGCCGACCAGCGAGGATGAAATCTTTTCTCTTCTTTTTGAGTTGGAGTCTCACTCCGTCGCCCAAACTGGAGCGCAGTGGCCGCTCCCCCCACCGCCGCCTCGACCCGCTGGGCTCCGGCCATCCTTCGCCTCCGCCTGCCCAGTGGCCGGAATGACAGGCATGCGCTCCCACGCCCGGCTGATTCTGACTTACTGTAGAGATGAGGTCTCGCCAAGTTGCCCAGGCGGGTCTCGAGCCCGCGGGCTC
This sequence comes from Carlito syrichta, assembly GCF_000164805.1. Lineage (NCBI taxonomy): Eukaryota > Metazoa > Chordata > Mammalia > Primates > Tarsiidae > Carlito > Carlito syrichta. The sequence continues at coordinate 652,060 of NW_007260019.1, read as the reverse complement.
AGGCCGTCCGCTCCCCTCGGCCTCCCAAAGGCGCGGGATGACAGGCTGAGCCCCCGAGCCCGGCTGAGGATGAAATACTGCTGTTGTCCTCTCACCTCTGTCTGGGGCTTAAGGATGGGAAAGGTGCACTCTCTCATCCTTAATTTAGGAGGCTGTCACTGTGGTCACAGCTGGCCCCAGGCAAAGAGCACAGCCGAGGAATTGAGGCGAGAGAAAGGAAATGAGAGCCGCAGCCTGGATGGGCCACAAATAAAAGCCTCTTAACCTGCTGCGAAGTGTGGAGGCGGGGTGGCACCCCGCAGGGCTCTCTCCGCTGCTCCCAGGTGGGTGCCTCCAGACCCCGAAGCACCCTCATCTCTTAAGTGCTTTGTAGATGTGGTCTCCCGGAATCCTCAGAATCACCCCATACATTAGCTAGTATTCATCCCATTTTGCAGATCAGAAAACTGCAACTCAAAGAGGTCAAGTCACCGGCTCACAAACCACACGGCTGGCAACAAGTAGGGTTCAGTTTTGAACCTGGGTCTCTCTGACTTTGCAATGTTTTCCTGGATGCTAGGAGGCTCTTCTGACTTGTTACTCACGCTTCCTTTTTTGAGAGTCCTAAACTCCCAATTTCCTCCTCACCCTTTCCCCCTCTCGCCTCATCTCCCCTGGCCCCAGTTCTCATCTGACCTCTCAGCCTCTCTTCTCCCATTATGTGTTCTGAGAAGAATCCAGAGCTAGCTCACACTGAGGCATCAGTGACTGATAACAGCCTGAGCTCTGCCTTCGAAGCAGAATCGAAGCCTCAGTTAAAGGACCAAGTCCTCAAGCCTGGCACGTGGGGCAGTATGGTGGGTGCAGCGAGCCCCCCAGATATTCTTTGAGCGTGTGGGCCAGGCCCACTCCCTCTGTGGACTGACTTGAAGAGGTAAATCTGGGCATGAGGAGTGAGGAGGCTTTAGCTGAGAACTTACTCTGTGCCCCACACCTGCTTCACAGGTGTCAACCGTTGTCCTCACAACAACTCATGACTTGGTTGAAACTCCCCCTACCCCCACAGAGGAGGCAATCAGAACCTTCTTAGAGATGAAATGACTTGCCCAAGGAAAGGCTGCCAGGAATTACCAGACCCATTCAGTTATGCACGAAGCGTGTTTTTTCATATGTATTTAATTATGTTTTTGAGTCCGGGTCTCACTCTGTCGCCCAGGCTGGAGTGCAGTGGCACAATCATGGCTCATCGCAGTCTCCAACTCCTGGACTCAGGGGATCCTTCCCCCTCAGCCTCCTGAGTAGCTGGGACTACCGGCCTGCACCACCACGCATGGCTAGTTTTCTTTTTCTTTTTGTAGAGACGAGGTTTCGTTATATTGTCCAGGATGGTCTCTAACTCCTGGACTCAAGTGAGCCTTCTGCCTTGACCTCCCAAAGTGCTGGGATTACGAGCATGAGCCACCATGCCTGGACTTTTTTTTTTTTTAATGACTTGACTGTGTGCAGCCAGGAAGATGAGATAAAATTCTTTTTCTCCCTATCACTGCTTCCCAAGGGTCTTCTCTGGTCCTTAGTACAATTCACCAGCCCCTCCCACATCCCTATAGTACTGTGTTATAGGATGGGCATATGGGGTCTTGTGAGTGGGCCACATATACTAACCTCACAGCCGGTTCCACCTGAGTGCAGGGGGTGAAGAGGACAGGAAGGAAAACCTTGAAAGAGAACCGTGGAAACAGGCCTCCCCAACCCTTGCCTGCAGCAGCACTGTGGCACGGAGGAGGGGGCCGCAGTAGCTTCAGATGGGGCCTCCTAAAATGTCCCTTGCCTCCCCTACTGTGGGCCACCTGACTTCACTGCGGCATTCTGAGGATTATTATTAGATCGTTACACAGTGCTTGTATTTCTTGGTATATTTGGGCAGCCTAGATGTACAGGAATCATCCTTTTGCTTTCCTAGTTCAACAGAGGATGATTTTAAAATATACTCGACTTGAAGAGTCAGGATAAAAAAATAAAACGTGGGAGCCTGAGGTAAAAATGGAAAATAGACGAAACTCAAAGTGTCTTCAAGGTGTCTTTTTCTCCGCGTTTCTATTTTGCAGGTTTTAAAAGCAGAAGTAAAGTGTAAAGCACAGAGAAATTTCTCTGATGCAGCATTTACATAAGAAACACATTCAGAAAAAGAGGCCGTGATTCTGAAAGTGTCCTTATTATGCTGCACTAAAAATCTCCCCTGGGATGAGGGAGGCTTACATTAGTTGGGGAGAGAAGGAAAGAAATCCTCCTTTTCAAAACGCAAATCTCTCCCAGACTCAAGATTCTACCTTAGGAAATGGCCACACTGCGTTCACAAGCGAACAAAGCCCTCATTCTGCGAGGGTTCCTCCCTCTGGTCCTTAGTACAATTCACCAGCCCCTCCCACATCCGCTCCACAAGTCCTGATGTTGAACTTGGTGCTGCACCACAGACCTCAGTGCCATCCACAAGGAAGTTCTTGTTTTTCGTGGCTGTGCCTTTTGCTGTGGAAATGTACCCACAGGACATTTAATTGACTTGAGAAATCAAAGTTAGTGGGACTAGCCCAAAATGCCACCACCTCCACAAGCCCACGTTGTGTTTGTGCGCATTTGCATATGTTTACTCGAACAGCTATCAAATATTTGCATGCTAAACTGCATAGAATTTCACAGACACAGACAATGCCATTAACACAACGTTCTGGTTATCTACTGCTGCGTAACATACCGCCCCAACGTAGTGGCTGAAACAGCAGTCGTTTTATTATGGATCGTGATCTTGTGGGTTAGGAATAGGGCTGGGCTGGACTGGGTGAATGTTCTGTTCCTGGGTGGCACTGGCGGGGGCAGGGGGCGGAGAATGTCACATGGTATTCAGCTAGGCATGAGGTTAGTCTGGAGAGTCCAAAGCGGATTGTCCTCACATGCCTGGCAACTCAGCAGGGATGGCGGTAAGGCTGGACTCCACGGGCCCCTCACTCGGGCAAGGTGGTCAGACTTCGTACATGACAGTTGAGGGCTCTAAGACGGAGTGTCCGGGGCACATAAAGCAGAAACTGCCAGTCCCCATGGAAGTCTTTGGAGTCCCCAAATTCCCAATTTCTTCCCACCCTCTCCCCTTCCTGCACCCCCTACCCTGCCTCAGACACCTGTTGACTGTGCCCAGAACAGCCACATTGTCACTTCTGCGGCAGTGTATCGTTGGTCAAAAAGCAAGTCCCAGTGCAGCCCAGAATCATGGGAGCGGGGGAGCAGGCTCCACCTCTCTGGAGGGCGAGAATCAAATAAATTGTGACTCTCTCTAACCCTCGACACCACTATCAGTAAGGTTTATGTTTAGACTTATTTTTCCACAGATAAAAATAGACTGGATCAAATCAAAGAATCTGAGATTTGGAAGATCATTTAGTTCGCATTCTAATTTTACAGATAAGTTAACTGAGGCTTAGATTTAATCAGCCCATTCCACCCCCCCTTCAGCCATCAGTGCCACCCAGGAACAGGACATTCACCCAGTCCAGCCCAGCCCTATTCCTAACCCACAAGATCACGATCCATAATAAAACGGCTGCTGTTTAAGCCACTACGTTGGGGCGGTGTGTTACGTAGCAGTAGGCAACCAGAACATTGTGTTAATGGCATTATCTGTGTCTGTGAAATTCTATGCAGTTTAGCGTGTAAATATTTGATAACTGTTCGAGTAAACATATGCAGATGCACACAAACACAACATGGGCTTGTGGAGGTGGTGGCATTTTGTGCTAGTCCCACTAACTTTGATTTCTCAAGTTAATTAAATGTCCTGTGGGTACATTTCCACAGCAAAAGGCACAGCCACTAAAAACAAGAACTTCCTTGTGGATGGCACTGAGGTCTACGAAGCCTGCCAGGTTCACAGCCCAGCATTTACACCAAAGCAAGAAAAGCAAAGTTGAGTATTATGGCTCTTGGTGTCCAAGAGTTTTACAACTGAGTCAAGGACCAGGGTCAAGAAATAACCTATTGCTATAAAATAAGAATTGCATACAATGTGACATGAAATTCCACAGCAAGGTAAGTCTAATCTGGCTAGGGAGCTCAGCAAGAGATTTTTGGAAGACCTGGAGTTTGACACGGGCCTTTAAGGATGGGTGAAGCTTTTGACGGATGACACTGCAGCAGGAGACTTTCTAACCACAGTATGTCGTGAGAAAGGGAGACAGGATGACCAGGGCCTCTATTGGCAGCCAACTGGGAAGCGTGTAGGACAGCTGTGAGTGGGAAGCCTGGTCTTCAATGTCAGGGTGAGGAGCAAGAACTCAGTTCTCTGTCATTCGTCCTCTCAGACCCAGGTTCCCAGAGCCCCGGTGTGCATGTTGTTCAGAGATCTGTCCAGATTCTACCGTCAGCCTGTGGAGGTTTACTGAGATGCTGTATAATTAACTCACCTGCACGCAAGGGATAGGCTTTCTGTTCTTGTAGGCCAGGAACAGGACTGGGTAGGACTGGTCGAATCTCCTGTTCTTGAGTGACACTGATGGGGCAAGGGGTGAGGGGTGTGACATGGTATTCAGCTAGGAGTGAGGTTATTCTGGAGGGTCCAGAAGAATTTTTCTCACATGCCTGGCAACTCAGCAGGGATGTCTGTAAGACTGAACTCCACGGGCCCCTGACTCAGGTGAGGTGGTCAGACGTCGTACATGACAGTTTAGAGCTCTACCCTCACTGTTCTCAACGCTGACTACACATTACCATCTCCACAGATGCCTTTAGGTTCTCTGGGGTGGGACTCAGACTCTGTTTTTGTTTGTTTCTAATTCTCTGGCTGATTTTAATGTGCCAGAGCCGTTGTTCTCAAACTCTAGCATGCATTAGAATCACCCAGAAGGCTCATCAAAATATAGATTACTGGGTCCCACCCCCCAAGTTTCTGGTTTGGAAAGTCCATGATGGGACCTGAGAATGTGCATTTCTAATAAGTTCTCAGGTGCCACCCATGTTGCTAGTCCTTGGACCATATTTTGAGAAAAATGCTCTAGATGACTGACTTAACTAGTTATAGGTCTGAATCCACCACTTTTGGCAATTCCCTTCATGAAAAGAGAACGGAGATCACAGACTGCATAGTGTAAAGTTCTCCTCAAAGTGAAGTCCCTGGCATCAACTGGGAGCTTGTTCGACTTGCAGAATCCCAGGCCACCCTTCCCACTCTCACTGCATTTTTCATTTTTTTGAGTCGAGGTCTCACTCTGTCACCCGGCGTGGTGTGAAGTGGCATGATCATGGGTCACTGCAGCCTTGACCTCCTGGATTCAAACAATTCGCCCTCTGCAGTCTCCTATGTAGCTGGGACTACAAGTGCACACCACCCAATGCCCAACTAATTTTTTTCAATTTTTTTTTAATAGAAATGAGGTCTCACTATGTGGCCCAGGCTGGTCTCAAACTCCTGGGCTCAAGCAATCCTCCCATCTTGGCCTCTCAAAGTGCGAGGCTTATAGACATGAGCCACTGTGCCTGGCTCTGAATCTGCGTTTTAACAAGATTTCCCAGGAAGTTTGAAGGCACAGTTCAGTTTGAGAAGCTTTGCTCTTGAGCATGTTTAGTTCCTTCTGGACACATCGGAAGTCTTGATAGTGTTGTCCAATTCCCAGGTGAACAAAGTCCCAGGCACAGCCACCATGATGACAGGAAACTAACCGAGGCATCTGTGACACAAACTCCCCTGAGATTTTTAATACACACACTATGAATTTGGATGTTAGCTACTAAGTGACAAAATACGAGTTAGGTTTTGTTTTTTATCTTCTTGCAGTTTATGAGGCATTTTGACCTATAATTAGTTTGACATCAATTTTAAAACGTTGAAATACCCAACCCAAGCACAAGGCAAGCAAACTCTAATCCTAACTATTAAAAGTACCTACTACTTAATTGGTTTGTTTGCTTGTTTAGGTATTTAGAGATGGGGTCTTGCTATGTTGACCAGGCTAGATTTTTTTTTCTTATCTTAAAAAGATTGAACCTGAGATCTGACCAGGCTAAATTAAAAATCCTGGACTCAAGAGATTCTCGCACCTCAGTCCCTGGAGTAGCTGGAACCATAGGTGCCAGGCACCTTATCTGGCTTTTTTTTCCTTTCCTACTACTTTTTTTTTTGAGTTGTAGTCTCACCCCTTTGCCCAGGCTGGAGTGCAGTGGCATGCTCACGGCCACCCCAGCGTCGACCTGCTGGGCTCAGGTGATCCTTCCGCCTCAGTCTTCCAAGTAGCAGGAACTACAGGCACATGCTAGCATGCCCCAACTAATTTTTTGATTTATTGTAGAGATGAGGTCTCACTGAGTTGCCCAGGCTGTTCTCGAACCCGTGGGCTCGGGCAATCCCCTTACCTCGGCCTCCCAAAGTGCTGGGATTACAGGCTCGAGCCCCCGTGCCAGGTCTTCCTACGACTTTCAATGTCTATTTCTCCTGCCTACTAATGGTGGCCGTAGGCCATTTGCACAGCTTTTAACCCAGTTCCAGCTAGGATGAAGCTGCTATTTTGAATTCAGGTGTGGATTACCTCCTTCACACTGCTCTGACCCAAACTAAATGCCCCCAGTTGGTTCTTCATATCTTGCCTAAGAGGACTTTTCCTCCTCTTGCAACATGGAGCATTCACGACTCATTCAGTTAACAGTTTACCTAGTGGATTTGAAATTCGCCTGCTTTTCGTGTGGCTTTCATGTGTGTTTCTTTTTTTTTTTTTTTGAGTTGGAGTCTCACTCTGTCGCGCAGACTGGAGTGCAGTGGCTGCTCCCGGCCACCACAGCCTCGACCTGCTGGGCTCTGGCGATCCTTCCGCCTCAGCCTTCCGAGTAGCCAGAATTACAGGCGTGCGCTCCCACGCCCGGCTGATTTTTTGATTTATTGTAGAGATGAGGTCTCGCTGCCCAGGCGGGTCTCGAACCCGCGGGCTCAGGCAATCCACTCACCTCAGCCTCCCAAAGGCGCGGGATGACAGGCTGAGCCACCGAGCCCGGCTCTGTGCGTTTCTAATAAGTTCTCAGGTGCTGCCACTGCTACTATTCTCTAGACCTTACTTTGCCCATACCTGTTAGCCTTTGCATCGGCTCCACCTCTGATGGTCCAGCACAAGAGTCTTCCTAACCCTTTAGGACATATAAGACCCCTTGCCTTAGCTTCCTAGCCGATGAGTTCAACGTAATCCCTTTTGGTAGACAGACACAGCAGAGGTCAGGCTACCACCCCCAACTCATTTTTCATTGGGTCTCTCTGTCTCCTTCTGTCAATTGCATGGTCTCCTGGGGTGTTCCAAAACCTGAAGTGTGATCTTTCCCAGAAGAGAAAAAAAATCACCCGAAAGGAGCTACTTCGGGTCCCTTAGCTCAGGCGTGTATTAAATGCCATGTTGGCCGAGCTCCAAGCAAGATGATTTCTCATGGAAAATCTTGCTGTTTTCACAGGATGCTGTATTTTTCTATTTTTAACAAAATAACACCATTGTCTGGGGATGAGAAATGTTTTGACTTACACGAAAAAAGAAAGTTGCATCAATGCCAGTAAGAGAGTGAAGTCTCTTGATAGAATAATCAGTTTTCTTGTCAAGGTACAGGTGGTTATGCTGTGACTAGAGACAATGATTAAAATGAGTCTATTGTGTCTGACCAGGTTGTTTTAATTGAGTGTATTTTCTTTTGGTAGGAAGGAAATGGTGAATTTTGCCAGGCAGGTTTTTTTGTGAGTGCCATGTGTGCCTAGCTTTGAGGAAGACAACGTTTAAAACTTAGTGATTGGAGACTGGATGTGGTGGGTCACAACTGTAATCGCAGTACTTTGGGAGGCCGAACCAGGAAGATTGCTTGAGCCTAAGAGTTTGAGACTAGCCTGGACTCAAACGTAGCAAGACCTTATCTCTACAAAAGATAAAAAAAAGTAGCTGGGTGTGGTGTGTGCATCTGTAGTCCCAGCTACTGAGGGGCTGAGGTGGAAGGATCAGTTGAGCCCAGGAGGGCTGTGGCAAATTCTTTCTGCAATGCAGATAATCTCTCTCTCTTGATTAAGTTTCCAATCCGAATTTTTTCTATTCTTTTAAAGTCAAGGTCTCACTTTGTTGCCCAGGCTGGAATGCAGTGGTGTGATCATGGCTCACCGCAGCCTCGACTTCCTGGGCTTAGGTGATCCTTCCGCCTCAGTCTTCCAAGTAGCTGGAACTACAGGCATGTGCCACCACACCCAGCTAATTTTTTGATTTATTGTAGAGATGAGTTCTCGCCATGTTACTAAGGCTGGTCTCGAACCCCTGAACTCAGGCAATCCTCTTGTCTCTGCCTCCTAAAGTGCTGGGATTACAGATGTGAGCCACCATTTCCAGCCTTAATTGAAGTTTTCAAACAGAGTTTATTTAGAAAGTCAGTTAGAGAGAGAGAGAGAATGAGAGAGAGAGAGGATTCTCCTCCCCAAGGTAGGGGAGGAGGCCAAAGCTAAGAAAACATGGTGGCCATCAACAAATTTTATTGAATGCCTATTAAGGGCTCAAGTGTCCTGCCTTCGTGCTGCATACGTTCTAGTGGGGTAGATACGTGACAAGCAGATAAGTACATGAGCTATTATGTGGTAATATGAACTATAGGAAAATAAAGGCGGATCAAGGGGAAAAGAAAGGGTGGAGGTGGAAGTGAGGGGAGGGCGCTCTTCTTGTTTCGTTTAGGAATGTCACAGGAAACCTTGCGGAGATGGAGATGTCCGAGCATAAGCCTGGAGGACCTAGAGCCAGAGATGGGGAACTCCTGCAGAGCCACAGCAAGTGGGAAAAGGCAGGCACGTGCTGGCTGTGTGCAGGGAACAGCAGAGAGATCGGCCGGCTGCCGAGGAGTGAGAGATGCAATGAGAACGCAGTCAGAGCAGCAGCCCTGTGAAGTCCTCGCAGGCCTTTGCAAGGGTTTTGACTTTTGCTCCAAGTGAGTGAGGTTTGAGCTGAAGAGTGACATAATGTGATTTACTGTTTAATGGAATCAAGCCGGCTGGCTGTGTTGAAAATAGATGATGAGGGGCCAGGGAAGAGATGGGGAGACCAGGTCGGATGCTTTTGTGATACCAGAGGCAGCGCATGAGAACAATTTAGACCAGAGTCGGTAGGGGCAGCTGTAGGGAGGGGTCCGATGTTGGGCGCATCTTGAAAGCAGACCCAACAGTTTTTGCTGACGGGGTTTGGATGTGGCATGTGAGAGAGAACAGTGGAACGGAGGATGACTCCAAGCTTTCTGGCCTGAGGAACGAGAAGAATGAAGTCTCCATTTGCTGAGAGCAGGAAGGAAAACTTGTAGGAGTGTGTGCTGTGTGCCTGAGGCAGAGAATCAGGAGATCGGTTTGGAGAATGTTAATTTTAACATGCCCATTTTATATCTGGAGATGGCAGTTAGTGCTGTAGGATACATGTGTCTGAAATTCAGAGGAGAGATCTGGGCTGGAGATATAAATTTGGAAGCCACCGCATGTAGGTGGCACTTAAGTCTGGACACTAGATGAAACTACCTCAAGAAAGAGTGTAGCTAGGAAGGTGTGACCTCCAACCTCTGGAGGTCAGAAAAACGAAGAAACCCCAGCAAAAGAAGACTGAAAAGGAGCGGCCATCAAGGAGGGAAGCAAACCCAGAGGCAGCGATGGCCAGAGGCCAAGAGAGAAGTGACAGCCTGTGTCAGATGCTGTTAACGGTTGAGTCAAATGGGAACGACTGGATTTAGAAACCAGGAAGTCATCGCTAACCTTGACAAGGGCAGTTTCAGTGGAGAGGTGGGGACGATTGGACTGGGCTCAAGAGAGAACGAAAGGAAAGGAAGTGAGGAGAGTGAGTATAGAGACCTCAAGAGCTTTGCTGCAAAGAAAAACAGCGAACTGAGGTGTGGGTTGACCGAGGATCAGTGTCAAGGGAGATGTTTGTTTTGTTGTTGTTTTGTCCTGTGGTGGGATGGAAAATATCAAAGCATGTTCTCGTGGCAATGACCTGTAGAGGGAACAGTTTGTTGGTGTGATGTCCTTAGACAGGTGAGAGGAGTTAAGGGCCAGGACAGATGGAGGGATTGGTCTTGAACAGGAGCTTAGACATTCGTCCACAGCAGGAGAAAGGAAATGACAGCGTGAGGACATGCTAGGTGCGGTGGCAGGAATGGGTTTTCTTCGGATTGTTTTCCTTTGTTCTCGATGACATGGATAGCAAGGTTCTCAGCTGAGCTTGAGAAACAAGTGGAGGGAAGTGTTAGCTGTTTGAGGGAAAAAGAGCATGCAGGCCAGGTCTGGTGGCTCACACCCGTAATCCCAGCACTTTGGGAGGCTGAGGTAGGAGGATCACCTGAGCCCAGGAATTCAAAACCCGCTTGGGCAACATAGCGAGGCCTCGTCTCCACGAAAAACAAACAAACAAAAAAACTACCTGGGTGTGGTGGTGTGTGCCTGTAGTCCCAGCCACTGGGGAGGCTGAGGCAGAAGGATCATCTGAGCCCAGGAGTTAGAGACCGCGGTGAGCCGTGATCGTGCCACTCTACTCCAGGCAAGGTGACAGAGTGAGACCCTGACTCACAAAATTAAAGGATTATGTGAATGGTTGTTGTATTGGACAGTAGGAGAATCAGTGATCTAGAGCAGTGGTTCCCAAAGTGTGATCCTGTGACCCACAGTACCAGCATCGCCTGAGAACTTGTCAAAAATGCAGAATCTGCCGGGCTCGGTGGCTTAGCCTGTCATCCCGCGCCTTTGGGAGGCTGAGGTGAGTGGATGGCCCGAGCCCGCGGG
>NW_007260019.1:638631-641244 GCF_000164805.1 Carlito syrichta | reverse complement strand
AGACTCCAACTCAAAAAAAAAAAAAAACGCAGAATCTTGGGCCCCACTCTAGACCTTCTAAATCAGAAACTCTGTGGCCAAGTTCACCAATCTGTGATTCAGCAAGCCCTCTGGGTGACTCTGATGCACACTTAAATTTGAGAATCACTAAGCTAGGAAAATATAATTACAAGGCAGCATTAAGTCCGTTCTTGAGGTTAGTGGTCATGAATTGATAGTGTGACTAGTCAGTGCACTTTATCCAAGCCATTGCTGATCATTCATTCCCCTTCTAGCAACTGGATTAAGCTTGGACATATAACCCACTTTGGATGCAAAAGTCTGCAGGGAAGGTTTCTTTGTGAGGATTTCCTCAATCTTAAAAATGAACCCAATCTTAAAAATGAACCCAGTCCCCCTGTGCTGCTGGGTTTTGCGGTATGAGGATGTGGCACCTGGGATGGTGATACCACCCTGCCACAGGGAAGAAAACATTATAAATCCATGTGAGGCAGGGAGAGACCAGATTGCATGCAGTGCCCACAATAAAAAGGTAACAGTGAAGCAATAAAACAATCCATGAAAGGACCAAGGAGCACAGCTATACGCAGAAAGCAGGTGACCCATGGACTGCAGAGATCTGGCCTGAAGGATGCCAGTCTACCACGATTGGGCCTACCCACACCTGTTTGCAAAGTACAAGTTGGAACAGGTTAGCAAAGGGTGGCACCTGCATGTGAGAGCCACCCTATATCCTGGGCACCTGCAGAAACCACTGGCTATGCTTCAAGGGACCAGCTGGCTCTTTCACAGAATTGTACCCTTGGTGGAATCATGAATGACTAGGACCCCCCCCCACCGCAGATGACCTCAAACTGGGGTATTATTACACAAGCTAGCTGGGTTGGGGTCCCAGAGCGTGTCTGGCATCTCTGGGAACACACTGGACTAGGTGTCTGGACTCTGTGCTCTTCTACAGACCATGAGCCTCATGGAGGACAGAGGCAGGGCTTCACTTATCAGCGTACCCCCAGGGATGAGCCCGGAGCCTGGTCCGAGTCTATTCTCTGTGAGAGGGCCTAGACCAGGGGTGGGCAGACTTTTCCGTAAAGGGCCAAGGAGTACATCTTTTGGGCTTTCTGGGTCAGATGGTCTCTGCTGCAGCCCTATTTTATAATAACTGTGAAAAAGCCACCACAGATAATACGGAAACACAGGAGTGGGGCTATGTTTGGATAAAACTTTATGGACATTGACATTTGAATTTTACATAATTTCACATGTCATGCAATAATCTTTTTTTGATTTTTCAACCATTCTTAGCTTCCAGGCTATACAGAAACAGGCACCAGGACTGATTCAGCCTAGGAGCTGTAGCCTACTAGTCTCTGATCTAAAGCATCAAAGAAGGCACACTTCCTGTTTCCAGTGTGGAGGTCAACACAGGTCTTCCGTGAGTATTTTTTGGTCTCTAATAGCCTTTGGGGTGGGCAGTGCCCCAACAGCTGGGTTACCCCTCTTTCCTGAAGCATGCATACATGTTTTCTCTCTCTCACACAGACACACACACCCACACACACAAAGCTATCCAACACATGACCATTGTTCTGGACTCCAGGTTGCCATGGTAATTGAGAATGTGGCAGCTTCTAGGTAAGAGAAAGGAGACGTTCAGATTGTCAGCGACTTGAGGCTGCTTTATCTGTCTACCTCCTTCCGCAGCCCGCACTCCAGTGCATATTAGACCAGGCTGGGAAACCATTGATTAGTGAAGCTGGCAGAGAGGTGGGGAACAAAGAGAGATACTGGATGACAAGAAAAGAATTTCCAATGTGAACAACGCTTCCTCTTGCACGTCTGCAGTTTTGAGTGCCTTTGAATGGATCGGGCTGTCTCCTACCCTCCATAAGGTCTCATTCACATCTCAGGAGAGTTGAGAGAGTCTTGGACGTTGGCTTGCTTAAAGCATGGCCTTTAAGTAGCAGGGGCAAGGTGCAGATCCAAGTATTTTTTTTTTTAATCCAAAGTTTATCTGTTCAGTGTTCAATAAGCATTTCGAATGCACCAAATGTCATGCACCATGAAATAAAAATGAATAAGGCATGGTTTGTGTCCTTGGGGTATCGCCTTCTAGTGCTGTGGTTCTCATGCCTGTTTTATGGAGGGGGAAATCTCTTGAGTGCGGATTCTCTGGTCCAGGTTTGATGGACTAAATCTGATCTCTGATTAGGGGCAAAGACCATAGGCCAAGCCCCCTCCTTCGCCTCGACCTGCTCTAACCCAATTGTCCGGTCAGGGAAAGGCTGACCCCAGACCTCGAAGGAAGCTCCTCAGGTCCTGATCACTAGGTGTCAATTCTAGATAGGATTTAGTTCTATTGCAGAGCCTGGGGGAGTCTCTGGATATACCTTTTAACGTTAGAATCTCTCTTTCCAGAGGTGGAATTTTTGCTGAAAGTCTCTCACACTGAGTTTGAATTTGGTACCTTGGAGTAAGAAAGTGAGAAAAGCTTGAGCATGAGAGAGGTCCCAGGTTGATGTGACATTGAACAAGTTCACCTAACCTCTTTGAATTTCTCTTTTTTTTTTTGAGTTGGAGTCTCACTCCGTCGCCCAGACTGGAGTGCAGTGGCCA
>NW_007260019.1:608099-638609 GCF_000164805.1 Carlito syrichta | reverse complement strand
CCCACACCCGGCTACTTTTTTGATTTATTGTAGAGATGAGGTCTCTCCAAGTTGCCTAGGCGGGTCTCGAACCCGCGGGCTCAGACAATTCACTCACCTCGGCCTCCCAAAGTGCAGGATTACAGGCTGAGCCACTGAGCCCAGCCACCTCTTTGAACTTCTATGTCCTCATGTGAGGGGGACAATAATAGGAATGTTCCTCACCCCCATCACACCCCTGCTAAAATTTAAAAGGATAAGGGTGCCTGAACGAAGCATATTTGCATACCTAACCCTAAACTGTACTCCACAATATCAAAATAAAAAATATTGATATTAAAAAAAATTTTAAAGGATAGGTATGGGACCCTGTGCAGGTGCATGTCACATTCACATGTGCCTATCCAATTTAGGACTGCTTTGCTCCTGGATGCTGGACCATCTTCCAGAAAAACCAATGTGTTCTGCCAGGCATGGTGGCTCACGCCTTTAATCCCAGCACTTTGGGAGGTAGAGGTGATTGAATTGCCTGAGACCAGGGGTACGAGACTAGCCCGGGCAACTTGGGGAGACCTCATCTCTACAATAAAATAAAAAATTAGCTTGGTGTGGTGGCACACGCCTGTATTTCCAGCTACTTAGAAGGCTGAGGCAGAAGGATTGCCTGAGCCCGGCAGGTCGAGGCTGAGGTGGCTGTGAGTATGTCACTGCACTCCAGACTGGGCAAGGGAGTGAGATTCCAACTCAAAACAAGACAAAACACAAAACAAAACCAACGTGTTCCAAGCGCTAGATGTCCACATGCCTTGCAAGATGCAGACAGGCTTCCATTTTCTCCCTGCAGCCAGTGTTTGAAGTGAACTCACTCTATGAAGGAACACAACATGAAACACACATTCTATTATTTAAAATGTCACAGGGCTCAGTTTCCCAATATATTTTGTTGACAGTGATATTTATTTGGGGGGCGCATTTAAGTTTGCTACCTGTCCTTCTTTTTTTGTTTATCTTGGTGTCCTTCCTTCAGAGTTTTGGGTTTGGTGACCCTCAGGAAAGTTCCATGGAGCATGATCTAATGTGGCTGCCCCTCATTCTCACCCAGGAGGGTGGAAGCTCGGTCCACCGTCTCCCGTGGGCTCTCTCTGTCCCCCTAAGCTCCACGAGCCCCTCTGCCAGTCCATACCAATCTGAGGGGAGATGCCCCATATTTTCTTTCTAGATAAGGGCTTCTGCTTCATTTCCATGGCTTCTTGCCTCGGTTAGATTTTCTCTTTTAAATTTATACTTATATTTTAATTCCTTCAGATTGGCTTGGAATGATTTATCCTGCTGCTGATGAATCTATTCTCCTGATCCAAAGTCTGAAACCCCTCTTGTTTTGGGATTTACGGCCTGGCTGCTCTAGGCTCACAACGCGTTTCCATTAAAGGTCTCTCTCCTCTGCCAATATTTATTGCTAGAGTCACTGTTTGCCCAGAGGCTACTGTCTGCTGCATCTTCTGGGAAATGAAATTTATGCCTCCGGGCACTGATGGGGGTGACATCACCGAAAGGCATCAGCCCTGGGCCCAAGCCGCCTGATGGATGACGAAAGTGGGGGGTGGGTGGGAGCAGGATGACTTTGTGGAAACAGACACCACCTACCTCCTCCTCTGTGTGCACCACTCCGGCACATCCCACCCACCCCTCATGCGGAAGGTGTCGTTATATAGTCATAGACTCTCTTGAGATTGACCCCCTTCCTTTTAAATTGGTGTTGAGAGCCTAGGGTCAAGTGCGGTAGGGATTGGCAGGAGGGGAGTGTCTGCTCAGAGGACAACAATCTTGCCTGCTCTTTGTAGCAAGTCACCCTCCTGTAAGCTGTGTGACGCGTTTCGCTAGCGTCGGTTGACAAGTGAGCTAACCGAGCCACAGTGATTCGGAGTTTGGCTGGTCCAGAGCAGGAATGGATTGGAACCCAGCTCTCAGGACGCAGGGCTTCCTACTCTGTGGTGACATGGGCCTTGAGGTGGCTCGAGTGCCGCTCTGAGCCACAGCTCCTCTCCTGCCTGCCTCAGGTGAAAGCCACCCCAGGCTCCAGCCCCACGCCGGCCCCAGCCAAAAAGACAGGAAAACGCCTGCGCAGCAGTTTGCTGGGTGCACTTGGCCGTCACTGCCCTCTTCTTGTCCTCGGTTTTGTCGGCGTTCTCCTGTGTCCTTTTCTCCAAGGAGCCCTACTTCCTCATCTCCCATGCATTCCTCAGCCTGCTGCATTCTCCTTCCTGTGGTCCTCTCCATGCGCCTGAGCTGAGCCGTGCTCTCCATCTGCCCGGCTCGAAGGACAGCTCTGAGGCTGGGGCTGACTTCATGGGTGTGGTAGGGGCCCTGAACTCAGAAGGGCCCTCGACTGGCTTGATGCTCCACTGTGGCTGTCTCAAAATTCTTAATAATTTTTGAACAAGAGATCCTGAACTCTCGTGTTGCACTGGGCTCCACACATTACGCAGCCGGCTCCATGTGAGTCTTTAAAAAATGTCACGTCTGTAACAGACACCCTCCATGGTCGATGTATCATCCATCCTCCCTCTTTCCCACCAACAGAATTTTGGTTTTTTTCAGCCACTCTTGGGGACCCCTTGATCCCAGGGAGAGCCCCTTCCTAGCCACAAAGAATGAATCTAATGGACTGAGATCATGCTTTCCTCTCAAGGCTTCTGGTCAGGAATTGCTCTAGAGGTGACCGTGTGACTTCGATCTCATCAAAGAAAGGAAAATGAAAACTTACGATGGGAAAGTCTTTGCGTTTCTGGAGAAAATAGACACACTTAGTTGGTCTGCTCCTTACCCTTTTGCCCTTCCCCACTTTCTCTGCTGAGGATATGGGCACAATACCTGGAGGTGTGGCAGCTATTTTGCGACACGAGGAGGAAGTACAACACATTGTGAATGGAAAAGACAGAGAAAGCAAAGGTTGGGTCTCTCTGATGGCATTGTTGGGCACTGCCCAGTCTTAGACCATCTCTCTCTGAACTTCCTCTCATGCACCAAATATCAACCACCATTAAAAATGCTTGCTTTTTATGTCATTGCTGGGGCTTTTTAATTTCAACTTAGGGTTGAATGTTTTGTGACTGCGATGCCTGCTCCGCAACATTCGCTGCAGTGTTGTCCATGCCCTCCACTTGAAACACTCTTTCCTTGGCATTCAACACACCACCGCAGCTGGGTTTTCCGAGCACTTCTCATGCTGCTTTTCCTTGGCTCTGCCCTGGAAGGCGCTACCCAGCAGGACTCAGTGATTCATTCTTTCCTTCATCAGCGGGGATTCACTGAGTACTCCTGTGTGCTGGCCTTCATTCTAAGTGCAGTTGCTGGAGCCACGGAGACAAACTAAATCCCTGCTCAGTCAGCTTGAGCTGCGTTCCTAGTCCACTGCCCCCACCATGGGTCACCCATTCACTCCACTCATGTGAATTTTACCCAAAGACATCATCTAAATTAGAGAAAGTCATTAAACCACAAATAGGATCATGGTTTACTTATGATAACAAAACTTCGAGAAATCAGCAATCACATTAAAAAATACATAAATATACATTGGGTGCCCGTGTCGATTTGTTACATGGATATATTGGGTAGGGTGAAGCCTGGGCTTCTGATGTATCCATTGCCTGAATAATGTACAGCGTACCCATTGAGTAATTTCTCATCCCTCACCCCCCTCCCACCTTCCACCCTTCCCTGTCTCCAATGACTCTTACTCGTTTGCTTTCTTTGCTTTCACTGCATGCAGGAGTTTGATGCCAATGCAGGGCTTCACCTGGATGTGCCTAATTAATCAGTCAACCGATCTCCCTGGGCAGGAAAGAGAGAAGAGACTGAACCGTCCTTGATAGTCCGCCATGAAATCATCCTTACTCCCAGCCAAGACAGGAAGACAAGACGTAAAAGAGGTGGCCACCTTTTCTCACTCTTAAGCTCCAGTTTTATTTTTTATTTTTCTGCTGCACTTAGACATGTGAGGGGATTCTGCCGTCATAAATTCCCCGGCCAGCCTCCTGCCAAAGGTGGGAATTTTCTTTGATTTCCCATAAGCGGTATGGAAAGAGCCCATCAGTTACCAGTTATTGTGCTGTCAGTTCTGCCAGCCTTTACTCATACATGAGCCATGACAGAAGACAATAAGAGACACTAGGAGATGAACGTATGTCAAAATCCCCCAGACCACCGGTGAAAGAAGACTGCTACTATTGATAACAGCTTTTAAAAAAAAAATCGAAAAGTGCTTCATCTGGGACTAGCTCAAAATGAGAGAATTTAAAATAAAATGGCAACCCACTAATTGCACTCATGAGAATTTCACCCAAAGATATAACCCAAATTAGAGAAAACAATTTATCCATAAAGAGAATCATGGTTTACTTTGATAACAAAACATTAAGAAATAACTTGACTTAGTGTTATCTATGTAATTTGCTATTTTCTTAGACTAAAGGAGAAATACTCTGAGCATTTTGATGGATGCTATCAAAGTGCTTGTTAAATGTCAATGACCATTCCTAATAAAAATGTTTAGTAAACCAGGAATAAAAGGAAAATTCTTAATGTATAAAGGATATATGAAAACAAAAAACTCACAACAAACATTATACTGAGCAAAGAAACAGAAAAGCCTTCTCATCAGAGTTTGGAAAAACACTCTACAGATTCTTTGGAGCTGAAACTATGGTTATGTGAGTGAAAATCCTAACTGAGAGGTAAAATTTAAGAAGTGCTCATAAAGCCAATGATAAGTAAAATAAATGCCATTTTAATACAATATTTTTCAAAATCAAAATTAATGCAAAAAAATGTTTGAGGAACAGAATATACAGTTAAAGACAGGATCGGTATTCCTGATTTCTCCCTTTGCTCCCAGCTCTCACATGGCTCTAAGATTCATCAAAATCTTCCTTGTTTTGTTTCCTGAGCTTTGGTGCCTGCCAAAGTTCTGCACTGAAGGTAGATAGGTAACTCCTAGTCTCATCCTAGTTCCAGTCCTGTGATACTTGTCAACAATATTCTTGGAGCTTTGGTCAATGTAACATGACAAAAAAGAAACAAGATGAGGCGAACCTATTGTAGAAAAGGAGGCAAATCTGTGGTTCTTTGTAAGTAATAGATTATTTACAAATTTAGTAATGTTGACAACTCTTTAGTCATAGTCATCACTGTGTTGCTTTTGTTGGCATGCCACTTGAGCTCTCAGCTACAAAACAGGAGTCATAATAGTGACTGACACATAAGGTGACTGCTAGAATTAAATGAGATTATAGATATAACATGCTTAGAAACCTGTCAAAGAGTAAGCCCAATGTAGTTTTATCTGTAACATCTTAGAATATCTAAGAAAAACAACTGGAAAAATATTGGAGCCATTTCAGAAAACATGAGAAACAGCTCTCCTACACATAAACAATATTCAATTAGTAAGTGAAATGCGGGAAAAGATACTTTCACATAGCAACTAAAATTATTAACAACTGGGGAATATTTTTATCAAGATATATTCAAGACCGGTGTGAAGGAATTATAATATGTTATTGAAGATCCTAAAAAAGACTTGACTAAAAAGAGTGACATCAGATTTTTGCATGGGAACAATATTACAAAGAGACAGCGACTCTCCCTAAGTTAATCTTTATTTTAATATCATGCCATTCAAAATTGCAAGAGAAGTTTCCAATCAATCTTGGTGGATTCTAAAATTCATCCGCTGTGCATGGATAATCTTGTGCCAAGATTGTATTAAGAAAATCTTGTGCTACAAGATTTCAAATATATTACAAATTTATGGTAATTAAAACAGTATGGTGCTGGCACCATAACAGGATAACTAAAAAAAGGGCTCGCAGACATTTATGTATGGAAATTATCATTCAGCTATGGGAATTAGTATATGCTAGAAGTATCATTTCAAGTCGCCGGGAAAGGGTGAACAAGTTAGGATATAGCACTGAAACAATTTGCTCTTTTTTTTTTTTTTTTGCAGAAAAATACAAGTAAGTCAGATGCCCAGTTCACACCATACCCTGAAATAAATTACTAATCCATCAAAGACTTAAATATAAAATAATAATGATATGGCAAGGAAGTACTAGAAGAACATTCAGGAGGATTTAGTTTCACAGTGGCTGGCACATAGAAAGCACTTAATAAATATATGTTGAGCAAATGAATAAATTGATCTAGACAGGAGAAAGGCTTTTCTAAATAAAGCATTCAGCCCCAAAGCCATAGAGAGAAACTACTCCTGGTATTTCAAGCAGAGGGACACTAGGTTCAGCTGCGGTCCTTCAGATCGAGAAGTGGCTGTTACCCCCCATGTCAGAAAACTGCAGGGAACTGCCGCTGATGGTCAACCGATGTCCTACGGCAGTGAAGGGAATAGGTGAGAGGAGTGCTTTGAGAATGTTGTCAATCATTTTTGCCAAAGCCCACATATCTACAAGCTACTACCAGAGTGACAAACTTGCACAGCTTGCTTCTGACTTCTGTTCAGCTCCAGTTCTCAAGCAGGTGCATTTCATCGACTGAAAGTTATGACGTTCAGGACCCTGAAGGGGAAATATGTGATGACTGGTTTTCAGGTTTCTCGCCCCAGCGGTGAAGGGCAGAGATAACGGTAGAAATAAAAGTTTGTTGCAAAAACGAACCATCAGGAACGGATATCCAGCATAGTCTGCCTCAGTGTCCGGGCCTCTCCTCTTATGTGCAAGTCAACCGAAACACTTTCAAACGAGCTAAGCTCTCCAGGCCCTTCCCTCACCCCCTGCCCTTGGACCTATGTTCTAGGACAGGCCTGTTCGACCCATGGCCCATGGGCCACATGTGGCCCAAGACAGCTAGGAGGGCAGCCCCACAAAATCTTTGAACATCATGTTTTTTTTAGTGTTTCTTGTCTTTGTAAGCCCATGCGTAGTTTCGTTTTTGAGGTTCACAGTCACACCTTATTCCTGACCTCGCTTTTTGCCAATACTTATATGTGTGAGCAACTGTTTTCAGTCATGAAGCACACGAAGGGCAAAATTCATGCAAATATTTTGGAGGAGCACCTTGAGGGCTCACTAAGAATTGCAACTACTTTCATTGACCCAGACAAGGATAGATAAGTTTTCCAAAAACAAGTCAAGTTCTCATTTTTTCTAGACTTTATGATAAAAATATAAAAAAATAAAAGAAGTAATTATGTACATACACTAACTTTATTAGATGATTCATGGGCAACCCAAGACAATTCCTCTTTATTCGATGCGACCCAGGGAAGCCAAAAGGTAGTTCGGTGAGGCCCGGGGAAATCAAAAGCTTAGACACTCCTGTTCTATCTAGAAGATACACAAAATGACGTGCAATTTTCCAAATATATTTCCATGCCTTTGTTCACGTGGCACCACTCGAAAGTTACCTTTCCTCTGCCTGTGAAGACTCTATTTCTTCACCACCTACTCACTCTTTGTCCCCACCCCTGCACCAGGCAGGATTGCCTTTGTCTCCCAATATTTCCATCATGTTTGGTTCACAACCCTGAACAACAACTTTCGTCCAAGTGTCCATCTCTCCCAGTAGACGTAAGCATCCTGAGGTAAGAGACCAAGGCATATTTCATGTTTATGTCCAAATGGAACATAATGGGTGCTCACTGAGGATTTCTTGAATGTGAAAGTCTCACTCCTTCACATGATCACTCAGCATAAGCATCTGAGGTGTACAAGGAGCAACTAACCTTCAGAAACAGATGAGCCACTTGTTCCTGAAAGGGGTCTGACCAGGAATAGAAGTGTGGGATGAAAATATATGTTAATGAATCGCCTAGTAATGTTAGCTTTGAGTCTTAAGTCCTTATTATTTTTTTTTTTGGTGTGTTGACTTTTTTTCTTTTCTAAGCTTCTGCCATCTGTTCTTGCTTCTTAAGCTTGTGATGCTGCTTCCCCTTAAAATACAATTTCCAGGCAACATTTTGATGGTCTCCATCATATCAAATTAATGCAAAGATTGCTTAAGCTGCTGGGAAAACATGGGTCATTGCATGCTGCTGACAATAGCACTGACAGTGACATTGAAGCAGGGACAGAATATTCTAGAACCAGAGAACTCTAAAGTTTGAAATGTCCATAGAAATCCAACTCTTGTATTTTAAATAAATGTGGAGATTGAGAATTTCCCATGAGTCCTTAGCACTGTGAACATTTGTCTAGCAAGCTCATCTAATGAGCTTTCTTTGGGTCAGAAAAGCCTCTACAACCAAACTTCCAAGACTTCCTAGCCTCTAGTGCAGTGTTAGGTGCACAATCAATAATTAATCAAAAGTTTTTAATGGGTAGCATTATCTCAAAGTAATCCGGGAACTCTGTTTCTCTTCGTGGCAGATGGCTGCATATTGGCTGACTCAGCATCCATTTGTAACCTCATTTATTCTCGCCCATCTTGCTTATACAGCTTGGGAAAGCTAAATATTTTCCCAGCATCCCTTGCATGTGAAGTGACTGTCTGACAGTTTGGGCCAGTGAGAGAAAGCATAACGTCTCTGAACGTTTTGCTTTCTTGATAGAAGTGACAAAGGAGGCGGGTGTTCTCTTTGCTCCTTTTCCCGTCTGGAGGGCGAATGTGTTGCCTGCACTTCCATCAGCCTTCTTGTGCCTATAAGAGAAGGGCCAAGAGAATCACAGAGATGTTGGCCCTGATATTTTAGAGCTGTCCAGCCATCAGCAGTACATCATCTACCTCCTGACTGCTTGTTATGTGAGAAAAACAAGCCCCTCTTTGTTTAAGCCACTGAATTTCTCTCATTTACACCTAAGCACTTTTCTAGTGTTTGTTTTATTCTAGCTGTGGAACCTTGAGCTGAACACACCTGGCTTCCCAGTTACTCAGGAGGCTGAGGCGGAAGGATGGCCTGAGCCCAGGAGATCGAGGTTGCTGTGAGCCGTGATCATGTGACTGCCCTCCAGCCTGGGTGACAGAGTGAGACTCCAACTCAAAAAAAACCCCTACAAACAAAAACCCATTGAGCCAAATAGGAAGGACAGGTCTACGTGGACATCAATACCATAATATTTACTCTGTAGGTTGAGTTTGTAACATTTTCTTGTCACCAAGTTGATTGGTGTGTATCGGTTTCAATGTGAAACACAATGTGAAAATAAGGGAGACGGATGACTGTTGCGGTCTGACATCAACCTCATTATTCAGCATATTTCTTGATTTTGTTGTGGTCACACAGTATTGAGATTTCCTCATTCATGAGTGTTGCAAATATAAGCGTTGGTTTGCCCTGCAATTGCAGGTCAGAAAGTTTGAAAGAGGAACGTCTGGATGATTTCCCTTCAAAGCAGAGTCAATAACAGCAGGTGAGACCTGTTCTCATTTCTTAGCTGGCTAATGTTCAGTCTGGAGGGAGAGAGTCAATAAACAAGTTCTTCAACAAAGTGAATCTTCACTGTGGAAAATACAATGTAGTGAATGAGAATCCAGCTCCTGGAGGCACACTTGGGTTCAAATTTTGGGACCACCAGCCAGGCACAGTGGCTCACGCCTATAATCCCAGCACTTTAGTAGGCCAAGGTGAGAGGATTGCCTGAGCCCACAAATTCGAGACCAGCCTGGGCAGCTTGATGAGACTTCATCTCTACAATAAATCAAGAAAAACTGAAGCTAACATTACATTGATACCCAAACCAGGTAAAGATCCAACAAAGAAAGAGAACTACAGGTCAATATCCTTGATGCACATAGTTGCTAAAATTCTCAGCAAGATCCTAGCAAACTGGATTCAACAACACTTCTCAAAAAACCTTCCACCATGACCAAGTAGGCTTAATCCCTGGGATGCAGGGCCGGTTCAACATTCGTAAGACCATAAATGTAATTAAATACATCAACAGACATAAAAACAAAAACCACATGATTATATCATTAGATGCAGAAAAAGCTTTTGATAAAATCCATCACTCCTTCTTGATAAAATCCCTCAAACTTCTAGGCATAGAAAGAACATACCTCAAAATTGCAAGAGTCATCTACTAGACAACCACAGCCAGCATACTGATAAACAGACAGAAATTAGAACAATTTCCCCTGAAAACTGGAACAAGACAAGGATACTCACCCTCACCCTTCCTGTTCTACATAGTTTTGCAAGTCCTAGCTAGAGCAATCAGACAAGAGGAGGAGATCAGAGGTATCCAAATAGGAAAAAGGAAGTCAAGTTATCCCTCTTTACTGACAACATGATCCTATACCTTGAAAACCCAAGAGAATCTGTCAAAAACCTCCTTGCACTGATAAAGGACTTTGGCAAAGTCTCAGGGTATAAAATAAATGTGCAAAAGACAATTGCATTTCTATACACCAATAATAAGCAAACAGAAACCCAAACAAAAAGCACAATCCCATTTACAATAGCCACAAAAAAAAAAACACCTTGGCATCTTCCTAACCAGAGACTTGAAAGATCTTTACAATGAAAACAACAAAACACTGCTCAATCAAAGATGGCACAAGCAAATGGGAAAATATTCCATGCTCATGGATTGGAAGAATCAACAATGTTAAGATGTCCGTCCTACCTAAGGCAATCTACAGATTGAATGCAACACCCATTAAATTGCCAGCAGCAGTCTTCTCAGACTTGGAAACAAATATACAGGAATTCATATGGAAACATAAATGACCATAAATAGCTAAAACAATCCTAAGCAAAAAAAAAAAAAGTGGGAGTTTTCACACTCCCAGACTTTATACTTTATTATAAAGCTACAATAACCAAAACAACCTGGTATTGGTACAAGAACAGGCATATAGATCAATGGAACAGGATTGAGATTCCAGAAGCCAAACCTCAATTCCTCAATCAACTCATCTTTGACAAAGCCTCCACCATCAACCTCTGGGGAGAAGAGAACATATTCAGTAAACGGTGCTGGGAAAACTGGTTGATCACATGCAGAAGATTAAAGTAAGACCCTTACCTATCCCCACACACAAAAATCAACCCTAAATGGATCAAGGACCTAAATGTAAAACCTCTAACTATAAGAACCTTAGAAAATGCTGGAGACACCCTTATGGAAATTGGAATTGGCAACCAATTCCTGATCAAAACCCCAAATGCCCATGCCATAAGAGATAAGATAGACAAGTGGGACTTCATCCAACTGACAAGCTTCTGCAAAGCCAAAGAAACCATCAAGAGAGCAGGGAGATAGCCCACAGACTGGGAAAAAAATTTTCCAACTGTATGTCTGGCAAAGGCCTCACTAACATCTAGGATCTACAAGGAACTCAAATGTGCCAAAAAGAAAAAAACAATCAGCCCCATTACAAAGTGGGCAAAATATATGAAAAGACAGTTCTCAAAAGAAGAGATATGAGCAGCCAACAGATACATGAAAAAATGCTCAGCCTCACTAGTCATCAAAGAAATGCAAATTAAAACCACACTGAAATATCACCTAACTCCAGTCAGGATGGCCATCATCAATCACTCAAAAAACAACAGATGCTGGAGAGGATGGGGTGAAAAGGGAACACTTCTACACTGTCGGTGGGAGTGGAGACTAGTCCAGCCTCTGTGGAAAACAGTGTGGCGATTCCTAAAAGATCTAAAAATCGACCTTTCATACGACCTCGCAATCCCCTTATGGGAATATACCCGGAAGAACTCACATCACTCTATAAAAAAGATACCCGCACACGTATATTTACCGCAGCATTGTTCACAATAGCAAGAACATGGAACCAACCATGCTGCCCATCAAAAGAGGACTGGATTTTAAAAATGTGGTACATATACACAATTGAATATTACACAGCCATAAAAAAGAACAAAATCCTGAACAACAAAATCATGAACTTCGCAGCAACCTGAATGGCCTTAGAGTCTATGATATTGAGTGATCTTTCACAGAAACAAAGAACTGAGTATCACATGTTCTTACTCATAAATGAACCTTGAACAACTATCATAATACTATAAGAAAAGGATTGGCAGTAGCAGGAAACCGCATGGGCGGGGAGTGGTGGGATTGGCAGTAGTGGGAGTCTGCCTGGGGAAGGGGGGGCACACCTCACCAACAAGGGGACCTGCATAATGAGCATTTGTACACTTAACCCTGAAATGCACCCCACATATTTAAAATAAAAAAATTAAAAGTTAAAAAAAAAAAAAGCTTCTGCACAGCCAAGGAAACAATTGACAGAGAAGCAATGATGCAAAGAATGGATGAAAATATTTGCAAAAAAAAAAAAAAAAAAAAAGCAAGAAAAAGAAAAATTAGCCAGGCGTGGTGGCACATGCCTGTAGTTCCAGCGACTTGGAAGGCTGAGTCAGAAGGATTGCCTAAGTTCAGCAGATTGAGGCTGTGGTGGCTGTGAGCATGCCACTGCACTTCAGACTGGGAGATAGAATGAGACTCTAACTAAAAAAAAAAAAATTTTTTTTTTTGGAACTACCACCTGCCAGCTGAGCACTCTGTCTTGGTGTTCTCATCTATAAAATGGGCACACTTGGCTAGGTCTGTGTGGCTCACTTCTATAATCCAGCACTTTGGGAGGCCAAGGCAAGAGAATTGTTTGAGCCCAGGAGTTTAAGATCTGCCTGGACAACATAGCAAGACTTCGTATCTACAAAAAACAAAAACAAAAACAAAAAAACCCCAAAATTAACCAAGCATGCTGTAGTCCCAGTTACTCAGGAGGCTAAGGTAGAAGGATTGCCTGAGACCAGGAAATCGAGGTTATGGCGAGCTGTGATCTGCCCTCCTACCTGGATGACAGAGTGGCACTCTGACTCAAAAAAACAACAAACAAACAACAACAACAACAAAAAACTGGGCACAGTAATTAGATCATTGGGTGGTTAAATCAGTCAATACAGGTAAGGTTTTAGAACAGTGTTGGGCAGTTAGTTACAACCAACTGTTAGCATTATGAGATGCTCAATGATGCACTAGGTCCCCCATTGCTGGTCTCTGTCAGATATTTACTCAAAATTTAAAACAAACCAAATTATTTAAGACATGATGTCTTTGCTGACCAATTATCTACAATTATCTCAGAAGATTCACTTTTCCAAAGTGATTTTATTCAACCCTTAAGAGGAAGAGAGGGACTGGGCGTGGTGGCTCACGATTGTTATCTCAGCACTTTGGGAGACTGAGGCAGGAGGATCACTTGAGGTCAGGAGTTCAAGACAAGCCTGGGCAACATAGCAAGACCTCGTTCCTATATTAAAAAATAAAATAAGAAAATGAACACATAACTGTGAATATTTGTTTAAACTGAGTAATTGCAAACTGTAAACAAAATTCTCGGCAAATTTAAAACAAATATATGCAGATTCATAGAGCATCCCTGCTTAACTAGAGTGGTCCATTGGTAAAAGCCTAAAAGTCACCAAAATCATTATCCCAAAAATCCCTCCTAAAATTTATAATTAGGGGCTAGATGGACTAACCTGTGAGACCTAACCGGATCTCTCCTGTCTTGATCATTCACCCAATTACATTGACTTTTTATTCTTTATAAGATGGGATTATCTACAAAATAGTAAAACCATCCCAGGGTGGTGGCGTGTGCCTATAGTCCCAGTTACTCGAGAGGCTGAGGCGAGAGGATCATTTGAGCCCTGGAGTTTGAGGCTGCAGTGAGCTGTGATCACGCCTGCAAACAGCTACTGCATGAGGTTGTTGAAATCATGAATTAAACAACAGTAGTGAATTAATGATTTAATAGTGAGACCCCAACTCTTAAAAAAATTTTATAACAAAATAATCTTACTTGAAAACATTCCACAGAAGACAATTCCATGGGCATGGGCTTATATTAATTGGAATGTTTTTGCCAACAAATAACTGTCAATTCCATTCCAGAAGGCTTAAACAATGAGGAAATTGACTATTTTACATCATATAGCATGGTGTTTTGAAGGAGGAAAACTCCAGGGATGGTTAATTCACCATTTCAGCAACCTCATCAGGGACCCAGAGTTTTTCGGTGCTTTTGCTTGACCATCTCCCCCATGTCAGCCAGTTTCCCTCATGACCACACGATGGCTGCTAGAGCTCTGGTGATCAAATTCTGCTGGTAAGTTTAGAAGGTTCACAGATACGTTGACACCATTCATGGGCTCTAAGTAATTCGCCCTATAATGTTCTTGGTTGATATAGAGAGGAGAAAAATGTGTGAAGAAATAAAACAGTGAAACCAGGGAATCCAATAGCTGCTTGTTAGCTATGTAACCTTATTTGAATCTTTGTGTGTGTGTGTGTTGTAGTCTCACTCTGTCACTCAGACTGGAGTGCTGAGATTACATGTGAACCACCGAGCCCAGCCTGAATCTTTTTTCAAGGCCTCAATTTTGCCTCCATAAAATGAAGTTAGTAGAACTATTTCAAGAACTAAGTCTCCCATTAATGGTGTTCAGCTTAAAAAATATAACTAGGCCAGGCTCGGTGGCTCATCCTGTAATCTCAAGACTTCGGGCGGCTGAGGTGAGTGTATTGCCTGAGCCCATGGGTTCAAGACTAACCCAGGCAACTTGGCGAGACCTCGTCTCTACAATACATAAAAAATTAGCCGGGCGTAGTAGTGCACACCTGTAGTTCTGACTACTTGGAAGGTTGAGATGGAAGGATCGCTAGAGCCCAGCAGGTCGAGGTTGCAGTGGCCATGAGCATGCCACTGCACGCCAGTCTGGGTGACAGAGTGAGACTTCAACTATATATATAACTAAATGGATCATGTGTAAGATTGTCTTAAATGACATAGCACTTACAGATGTTGAGTTAAAAACATGATTGCCATATAAATCCAAACAGCATGATGGTTCTTAATTCCCAATTGGATTTACTTAGTTTCTGAATTCAAAATAATATACCCCACAACGACGTGCCTCAAAGTATGTTTTGAGGATTCAAGTGGCAGAAGACTCTTTTCTCCATAAGCAAATATTTTTCTCAAACCCATGGACTGAGCCCTGCTTCATTTTTCAGGAGCTGATTTGGAAACAGTCACCACCAGAAACATCCCTAATCCACTGACAAGTGGGTGATGTCAAGACACACCACTGTGGCTGGGAGACTGAGGAGAGAAGAAAGAATGGAACCGTCATCTAGATGTGCTTTCCCTCTTCCTGTCCCACCCCTGGGACCATATCCCAGTCCTTTGACCATGGCCCTCTTCGTGGATCTATTCCAAGTCCCTCACACCCTTCGAGGAAGGGGCACCAACTTCAGCTCCCACATCGGGCACCCTTTGCTTGCGCTTCACCTCAAACCCTTCCCCATCTTTACTTTCCCTCAGTGTGAGAAGCCTCCCTTCCCTCTTGTTTCTCAGATCTGCATAACGTTCTTCCCTTTCCAGGCCCAACTGCTGTGGCAACCATCCCTTTGCCACTGAATAGCAAATGCCCATTCTAGTTTCCCCAAGGATCAATCAACAAAGAGTTACTGGGGGTGCCAGATTGTCCAAGGCACTGAGGTCCGGGCTAAACACACCTGGCTTCCATCTTCATCAAGAATTCAGTCAGTGCAGACATCTTCTTGCTTCTCTCAGTATAAGCAGACAGCTGACTGGGGGAATTAGATTTCTTTTTTCTTTAGAGTGGGAGTCTCTCTGTCCCCCAGGCTGGAATGCAGTGACACGCTCACGGCCACCGCAGCCTCAACTTGCTGGACTCAGGTAATCCTTCTGCCTCAGCCTTCAAAGTAGCTGGGACTACGGGAGCACACTACCACCCCCTGCTAATTTTTTATTTATTGTAGAGATGAGATCTCAGCAAGTTTTCCAAGCAGGTCTTGAACCCCTGGGCTCAGGCAATCCTCTTGCCCTCGCTACCCAAAGTGCTGGGATTACAGGTGTGAGCCACCTTGCCCAACCAGGAGATTTCACTGGGAGAAAATCAGAAGATTTTGTTAATCCACAGGAAACATCAAGAATATATCCACACACCAGTCACAAAACGCCAAAACGTTACTATCGGTGAGGAAAAAAGAACGTCTTCTCAGATATGGGTAAAGTTATAATGATGCAGCTGAAGCAGAGCTGTCCCCTGGGGCCTGGGTCCCTTATTTCTCTGTGATGTCCTACAGGATAGCAGTCTACCCTTGGGGCTCAGCACTGCTGGAAAGGGCATTCCATATTTCCATGAGCACAGCACACTCTCCCATGATTGAACTCCGCAGGTTGCAGGGCTGCGGGGGAGAGTCCTGTTCCCTCCTTAGCCGTCAACACCCAGCCCTACACAAGCAGCACCTCCTGATTCAAGCTTTCTTGTTATCCTCCAAACTCTCAGGCCTCTGCTGCACGCACCAAAAAAAGGTGGAGAAACTGATGCTAAGTGACCTCTCGGGACTTCCACCCATCCAGAGGGTGGCTGATATGTGGGAGAGGTTTCGGGGAAGAGGCAGACCAGCCAGACCATGGCAGGTGCAAGGGCAGCGGCAGCTGGTAGGTTGGCATCAGTATCAGCTTAGTCTACTGTTTCTGCAAAAATGGCTTGTCTCCTCAGTTTGTGCGCTCAATCTCCCTTAGACTCACAGAGCCTTGGGAAGGGGCATCCTTTTCCTCTTCGTCCAGTTGCTTCCTGACTTAATGAACAGTTCCCTGGGAACATGTTGGCTCTCGGCTATGGTTGCAAAATATACAGATGATATCTTAACAACCACATGTATCTTCAGAATCAACTGCAAGATCACTGCACAAAGCCTTTGTGGACTCTGATCTGTTCTCACTGTTCCTCGCTCTTTCCCAGTCTCTGTCTTTACTCTAGAGCCAGGATAAGCTGAAAGTGTTCAGTTACTTGCTGGTCTCCTGGCTTTAACTTACAGAGGGACTTTTTTTTTTAAGTTGAGGTGTCACTCTGGAGTGCAGTGGCACAATCATAGCTCACTGCAGCCTCGACTGGTTGGGCTCAGATAATCCTCCCACCTCAGCCTCCTGAGTAGCTAGGACTACAGGCATGCGCCACCACATCCAGCTAAGGTTTTGATTTTTTTTTTTTTTTGAGTTGGAGTCTCACTCTGTCGCCCAGACTGGAGTGCAGTGGCCGCTCCCGGCCACCGCAGCCTCGACCTGCTGGGCTCCGGCGATCCTTCCGCCTCAGCCTTCCGAGTAGCCGGAATTACAGGCACTCGCTACCACGCCCAGCTAATTTTTTGATTGTATTGTAGAGATGAGGTCTCGCCTGCCCAGGCGGGTCTCGAACCCACGGGCTCAGGCCATCCACTCACCTCAGCCTCCCAAAGGCGCCGGATGACAGACTGAGCCACCGAGCCCGGCTAGGTTTTGATTCTTTGTCGTGACAAGGTTTCTCAATGTTGCCCAGGCTGGTCTCAAACTCCCGGGCTCAAGCCATCCTCCTGCCTCAGCCTCCCAAAGTGCTGGCTTTATAGGCATGAGCGACCACACCTAGCCATGAGGGGAATCTAATTGTTGCTTTGCTTGTTCTTTTCTATACTTAGCATGTTTGGGGGGTTTTTTGTTTTTGTTTTGTGGCTGGGTTGAGCTTCCTTTCTTCCATCTCTGCTTCATTGTTGTGTGTTTTGATTTAATGTGTCGAACTCAAAACTTCACTCTTCCTTCTACTTTACCTTACTTGGTGTTCCAGTTCTTCGTCTTTATTTCCCTTTCTCAATTCTGAGGACATCTTCAGGTGTGTTTAGTTCCTGTGGTATAGATGTGGCTTAGAAATCACAAGGCCTGTGTGTTGGGGACCCTCTGTTGCCAGGTGCTAGTTTTGTGACTCTCAGTTAACCTCTAGTGGGAACGGAAGCATATCTCTCTCTTACAATCATGCTTTGAAGATGAACTGAGGTCCTGGATAAATAAGAGCCCTAAAAACTAATATAAAAATCATGTCAACGTCCACGTAGCAAGTGTTACTCTGTACTGGGCATCTGACTCAATTCTTGGTATGGTATTTTGCTTCATTTTCATAATAATGCAGTAAAGGATGGTGTGATTACTATCCAGATAATATCCACATGAATAGTTTGAGCCTTAGAGAGGGTAAGTAATTAGCCTGAGATCACACAGTATGTAAAAAGTGAGGACCCCAATTTTTAAAAATTTAATTATTTTTATTTTAAAGATGTGGGGTACAATTCAGGGTGAGGTATTCAAATGTTCATTATGCAGGTACCCTTGCAGATGAGGTATGCCACCCCTCACTCCTGGCAGATTCCCACTACTGCCAATCCTTCCCCTATCCTCCCCTGGCAGTTTCCCACTACTGTCAGTCCTTTTTTTATAGTATTATGATAACTGTTCAAGGTTCGCTTATAAGTGAGAACATGCGATACTCAGTTCTTTGTTTCTGTGGTAAGTCATTCACTATTATAGATTCTGAGTCCATCCAGGTTGCTGTGAAGTTCATGATTTTGCCCTTTTTTATGGCTGTGTGATATTCCATCATGAATATGTACCACTTTTTTTTTTTTATCCAAGAGGAACCAAAATTTGGCCCAAGTGTTTGGCTCCAGACTGTGGGCTTTTAATCACCACACTATCCTGACACCACCTAAACCAAAGGTACCATCACTGAACTAGATGCTGGTGATGCCTGCAGTGTCAAGAAATCCAGTGATAGGAAACAGTTAAATTCCTGGCATGCTCTGTGGGGACTGTTTATCGCATGAGGTCTAACAATTAAGTTCGTGAAGTTGACACCGTGTATTTACATTGGCAGCACCGTACAAGTAACTCGGTAAGGGTTCATAAACTAGCTGTATTAGTGTCTCACAGCTGTGTTCATGTCAATGTGTGGTAGTGTCTTTCTGAGTGGCATTCATTATTGTTGTTGCATGTTTTTGTGTGCGAGAATGTCAGAGCTTATAGCAACGAATAAACATTAAATTTCTTGTTAAGTTTAGCAAGAATGAAAGTGAAATCAGAGACGTGCTGGTCCAAGTTTACGGGAATAATGTCATGATGAGAATGGCGGTGTACAAAATGGATTAAACATTTTTCTGAGGGGAGAAAAAGCATCACTGATGAAGAGAGGTCAGAATGACCAGTAATGAGCAGAACTGACAAAAACATTGCAAAAAATTTGCCAAATTATGCATCAAAATCATCTGCTGACTGTGAGAAGCATAGCAGACCAAATAAACATCCATAGAGAAAAAGGAAAATCTTAACTGAAAATCTTGGCATGGGAAAGGTGTGTGCAAAAATGGTCCCAAAGAA
Source organism: Carlito syrichta (assembly GCF_000164805.1). Taxonomy (NCBI): domain Eukaryota; kingdom Metazoa; phylum Chordata; class Mammalia; order Primates; family Tarsiidae; genus Carlito; species Carlito syrichta. The sequence goes on along the minus strand of NW_007260019.1, from coordinate 619,427 downwards.
TCTCTTGCATCACGACAATGCACCAGTTCACACAGCACTGTCTGTGAGGGAGTTTTTCACCAGTAAACAAATAACTGTATACACCCTCCCTACTCACCAAATCTGGCCCCCAATGACTTTTATCTTTACTCTAAGATAAAGGAAATATTGAAATGAAGACATTTTGATGGCATTTTGATTAAATATTGAAAGGAAGACCTTTTGAAGCCATTTAAGACATCACAGATAATACAACAACAGCTCTGAGGCCATTCCAGAAAGAGTTCCAAAACTGCTTTGATGGATGTACTAGTGCTGATGTCAGTACATAGCTTCCCAGGGGGAGTACTTCGAAGGTGACAGTAGTGATATACAGCAATGAGGTATGTAGCACTTTTTCTAGGATGAGTTTGTGAACTTAATTGTCAGACCTCGTATCGTGGTCTAGAAATCAATGACTTGTTGCAGTTTTGCTTGGCCATTGCCTTGCGAGACTCTGGTGTGGCCATGTGCTCTTTGAGCTATGGTTGTCGCCACACTTCCTGGCTTTGGACCCCTCTCTCACCTTAAGGAGGTGAATCTTCTTTTTCTCTTCTCTTTCTCTAGTTTTAAATAAACTTTTCTTTAAACAAAAATTTTGTTTGAGTTTCTAGAATCAAAATGTAAACCATGGAACCAGGGAGCAGCATGGTATAGAGGTAATTAATATTCTTGTCTTGCTTACTGAAGAAATCAAACAGTGATTTTGGACACGCCAGTCTCTCTGACCTTCTGTATCCTCACTGTGGAGAGGAAGAGCTTGGACAAGAAAATCATTAAGGTCTCTAAAGATCACAATAATAAGAATAGTACACCTATAATCCCAGCACTTTGGGAGGCTGAGGTGAGAGGATTGCCTGAGACCAGGGGTTCAAGACCAGCCTGGGCAACTTGGGGAGATCTCATCTCTGCAAAAAATAAAAAACTTAGCCAGGCATGTTGGTGTACATCTATGGTTCATCAGCTACTTGAAAGGCTGAGGCGGAAGGATCGCCTGAGCCCAGCTGATCAAGGCTGTGGTGGCCGTGAGCATGCCACCGCACTCCAGCCTAGGTGACAGAGTGAGACTCCAACTCAAAAAAGAAAAAAGAATAGCCTTAATCAAGTGCTTAATAAGCATCAGAACTTTTTCTAAACGCTTATGTTCAATCTTATATGAGTCCCACAAGAACCCTAGGAGGTAAATGCTATTGTTATCATTCCCTTTTTGGAGATGAGGAAACTAAGGCACAAGGAAGCTTGTCCCAAATCACATCAAGAGCAGAGGCAAGGCTGAGAAACCACACACTCAACCATGCAGCTACCTTTCCTCGCTGATAGGAATTGTACTATTGGTTGCATTGGATGGATGGCAACTAAGAGTTACCACAGTTGGTCACTTCTTGACTAGCCTGCCATACTTTTTTCCTACTCTAGATAGAAAACAGAATATATATGTTAAGACCCCATCACAATGCCTAGGACACGGGATGTGCTCGATAAACATTTGCTTACCTGATTTACTGTTATTTTTGAAAATGATATTAAAAAGCCATGGAAACAAGCAATGCCAAACCATCAAGTTGAAAATAATGAGGCTGCATAACTGGGAGAAATGAACTGACGTGCACCTCCTAATGTGAATGATCTTACCAGAGAATAATCCAAAGACAAATGACAACATGAGCCCATACAGTTCTCATCTACGCTAGAACAACTGGAAAAAAAAATTATCCTGGTTGCAGAAACTTGATTATTGACTTTGGCAATGCTCTCTCCATCTCTTCGTGCCAATAAAGTTATTAGAATGGAATTGAGAGAGGCAGATGCACAAGGAGAGCTGAGATAAAGATGCTGAGCAGTTGAAATCAATGACTCTTGGAGCTGATCCCTTGCCAAAGGCCACAGCAGCTCCTGGGAGGACTCCACCACTCTGGCCAGCGACCAGGTACTGCAGATGCTGCTGCTCGTCAGGCTTCTGGAGGGAACTCTCAGATGGCTGGAACTGACGGCTGCGGGAAGAGGGAAAAGAGTACCCTTCCCATAACCCAGAACCAAATAGGCCAGCACCCACCAGGCTTGAGAACAGCGAGGCTTTGTGAGTCTCCCCATCCTCCCTAGGCTGTGGGAGTGGAATTGGAGGCTGAGGGCAAGGGTGGGAGAGAACGCAGTGTGATTCACAATCTGTTTGTGACAGGAAGAAAAAGTGACTTAATAACCCACAGCCAGATTAATGGAATATTCCTTCTCTTCCCTGGCAGAATTGGTCCTTTGGTGCCGTCATCCGTAAAATGGATGGCCGCCGGAGGAGCACGGAGCCAGTTAGCAAATCTGCCCCCAAGTGTGCCAAAATCCATTCCACTAGAACTGCAAAGATTGAGAGTGTTTTCGACACTGGTTTAATGAGGAAACTACTAGCATGTTCTGGAAGCCATTGTGGCTACTTGGCATCTCCTCTAGACACTTAGGCCTTCTCCATCAGCGGCTTCCCCACTCTCGCGTATGTTGGTCCTGAGTGTCCTTCTTCCATTCGTGTTCTTCTCATTCATGTGGATACCGTTCATCCACCAACCTTGAAGCATCAAAGCCACCATTTAAAGTTTGTGTCCAAACCTCTGGGAATAGTTGAACCTTTGTAAATCTGTATGAAGAGTCTGGCAAGGATATGGACTTCTGGATGAGTTGAGTTGTGTATATATTTGCTTCTCTATGTACATATTTTATACAATAATAATAGTGATGATAACAACTAGCATCTATTGAACTCTTGCTATGTGTCAGGCACTCTTTTGAGTACTTGGAGCGCTTAGGTAATCTGTATAACCCAAGAGAGTTAGACTTAAGATTCTCCAATAATCCAAAATGTCTAAAGCTCCACCCACATACCCAGACTTTTTGATCAGCATAAGAGCATCCAATCAGATGAATAGTCCTTCACGCTTAATCATGATTAGATACTCCAATATTACCAAACACCTGAGGAGCTCTGACACTGTAAATGATTAACATCCAAACAAACAACAAACAGAAACAAAAACGTTGTGTAGGGGAATAAGAATATGCAGAAAGAGAAAGTGTGTGTGTGTGTAATATGCATGTATAATATATGTAATATCTAATATTATATATAATATATTTACAGACATAAGAGAAGATACTACATCCAAGGAAAGAGAACACTATGAAACCAAAAGAAGAACACTCAGAGGTCAAAATGGGATTCTTGGAAATTAGAACCATGACAGCAGAAATAGAAAAACTTAGTAGTTCATCTCCAAAAAAGTAGAACAGAAAGTCAGAAAGAAAACAAAGTGAGAAGACTGGTATAATAAGCTTAATATCTGAATATTAAGAATTAAATAATATCTAAATATTAAAGGAATTTAGATACAGAAGCAAGAGAAAGCAAAAAAAGGAGGAAATCATAAATTAAATTATTCCAAAAAAATTTCCAGAGATAAAAGACAAAAGTTTGAATTTCAGAGTATGCAACAGATACCCAACACAGCAAATAAAAATAGAGCCACATTCAGGCACCTCACTGGAAATTTTTTAAAATACATAAATGGGAAAAAATAAAGTCGGTAAGAGTTCAGAATGAAAAAAAAGTCATATACAAAGAAAGGATTCAAAGTCCAAAAAGAGTGGCTTTGAACTTCTTGATTGCATCACTGGAAGTAAAAAGAAAATGGGAGTGATATATTCAAAACTCTGAAAGGAAATGCTCTCCAACCTAGAATTCTATACCTAGCCAAACTATCAAACAAGTATGAGGATAAAACAACACATTTCTAAACATGCAAAGTCTCAAAAGTTTATTTCCAATGCGACCTTTCTCAAGAAAGAGAAAGATGTAACAGAAACATAAATTTCAACACAGAAGAGAAGTAAAAGAGTATTCCCAAGAGGACAATGATAAAAAAAATCCTGGAATGATATTGTACATCAACCGTGCAGGGCAACAACCCAAACTGGTATAACACCAGTCAAGAGACAGATGGGGACTTTCATCTTTGAGATGCCAAGACCCACTGTGTTGTCTCATTAACCCATGGACAGACTACCCCGGAAAGTCTGGCCTGTATTCTTCACCATATGCTGCTCTCTATCCATTGCTTGCTATCTAGAAGAACTTGTTTAACCCTTACAGAAGAACTCCGCTGTGACCTACTCCTAAGAATAGAAGTAAGCCAAGATGAACTCAGAAGCAGAATATATAGGGCAGGCCATTATCCCTACGATTTTCCTGTAAGAAGGCCATAGACACTGGCATGCACAAATACACAGTGAAGGGATCTAGAAGAAAAATGAGATAGCAACTCTGCTACAATAGGCAACTGGTACAGTCTACAGTTGGTATGCAAAGTTCTAGCAGCTTGAAGTGAAGGAGCTCAGGTTTTAAATGTTCACATTTTACCACCACTCACTCCCAACTTATGTTTAGCTAAAGATGGTCTATGCTTGAATTCCAAGGTCACATTCATGCACTCAGCCACTGCCCCTGGAGTAAATCTTCTATACTCGTATGGTAGGTCCAGAGAGATCCTGTCCTTAGCTGCTCACTGTGTTATAATCAGCATATCGGTCAACCATCTAGGCCTAGTGCTGAGCACAGTGGGTTTCTCATGGGTGTCTTGGGCCCTTTCCTGCCAACCAACGTCATTCTGGACAATCTATTGAGATCTTACAGTCAGAAAGATTGTAAACATGTCAGGTTCTAGAACTCCTAGTTCCAAGAGAGGCTTTAACTTCAAGGAGTCCTTTGTTCAATTTCTCTCCATAGGGGTATTTGGAAGAACAGGCTTTGTCAAGGCCAGAAAAGTTCCCATCACTTTTTCTCCCTCTAGGTAAAGGGTGCCTCTGGCCTCTGATGCTTATGTTAAAATAATACTAAAGCAGTTAGAGAACAAAAATCTGTCTCCATATGACTTGCTATCTTCACCTAGACAAAAACAGCTGGTCATTTTAAATGGCAGCTTTTTTTTTTTTTCTAAAGTACTACATGACTTAGTACCCTTCTTCCCTGGTACAAACACTTTCAATGAAGTGTGAGACTCATCAAGTTTCTACTCAGCATTGTAATTCTTCATAACCATCTCTTCTTCTAGATTGTCTTTGAAGACAGAATCCATGTGTGATGATTCTTCATAGCTCTCTACCTGCCCAGAGCCTGGCACGGTGCCTAACAGAGTAACTGTTCAATATATATATTTGTAGAATGAACAAATGAATGAATAATTGAGTTAATGCTGACTCCTAAGACATCCAAGGTATATACATCATGGGGCTGGGATAAGGCAATTCTACTAGTTCTTAGGAAATACCAGGTCTATAATTGGGTATTAAAATCCTCCAAATCTGAATGTAAGGTGAGAAAGCCTTTTTAAACTGATGACAGTCATAGATTATGAAATTATTTAAAAATAAATTTGCTTATTTTATGTTAAAGAACTTACTTTAATCCCATCTAGGGTAACAAGGGGTTAGATAACTGAAGTCAGTGTTGCAGCCATAAAGAAGGACAAAATTATTAACTTCACAGCAACTTGGATGGATTTAGAGTCTATCATACTCAGTGATCTGTCACAGAAACAAAGAACTGAATGCCACATGTTCTCACTTATAAGTGGGTCCTGAATATATAAATTTTTTTGAGTCAGAGTCTCACTCTGTCACCCAGACTGGCATGCAGTGGCACGCTGCTCATGGCCACTACAGCTTTGACTTGCTGGACTCAGGTGATCCAGTGCGACCAAGTAGCTGGAACCACAGGCATGTGGCACCATGCCTGGCTAAGTTGTTGATTAATTGTAGAAATGAGGTTTTGCCTTGTTGCTCAGGCTGGTCTCAAGCCCCTGAGCTCAGGCAATCTTCTCACTTCTGCCTCCCAAAGTACTGGGATTACAGTTGTGAGCCACTGCGCCTGGATAGGGGTCCTGATAATTTATCACAATATTATAAGAGAGGGATTGGTAGTAGCAAAATACTGCCAGGGGAAGAAGTAGGGGACATGTAACATCACTAAGGGTACCTACCCTAAACCAAGAGAAATGAGGATGAGTTGGAGGCCCAAATTTCACCTGCACTTAAACTACTTATGGACCTAATCCTGACTTGGACCCCACATCTTTACAATAAAAAAAAAAGAAGAGTGATGTGTTATTTACATAGCAATTGTTAGCATATCAATAGATATTCTGGAATGATGAGGGTTTTGAAAGCAGGTATCCTTTTCAGTGTTTTAGGAATTCTTCATAGAATTGCATTTTACTAAAAAATACCATAGAGCCGGAACACTCACATTATGAGTGTATAAATTGGTACAAACACTTTGGCAGTATCTAACAAACTGAACAAATGTCTACCCAATGACTGAACCATAACATTCTTAGGCATCTGCCCAACAGAATGAGTGCTATGACTGACCCTTAATGTACACACCCAAGAATGTTTATGGAAACACTATTTCTAATAGCCTAAACTACGGAAAACCCTAGTATATGACAATAGGTAAAAAAACCAGATATATTTACACGATGGAATACTTTACAACAATAAAAAAGAACTTACTAACCATCGCACACAACAAGTGACACATTGTTGAAAGAAATCATAGGCAAAAGAACATATACTATCTGATCTCATTTATAAGAAGGCCATGAGCTGGCAAAACTGTATGGCAACCGAGGTCTAAATGGTTTTTACTTCTGGATGAAATATTAGCAGAGTGGGACCTTGGGAGAGATTTCCAGTATGCTGGAAATAGTCTATGAGTGTTGGAATAGTGGTTTCATGGATATACAAGTATACATATGTAAAAATGTGTAAAGCTACATACTTTTTTTGTGTCTTTTACCTTAAAGATTGTAACTCAATTGAAAATAGAAAAACAGTGGAACATATATATATATATAGTTCTAAATAACCATGAACTGCAACAAAAATGTTTAAGATAAAGTTCCTGCCCTGGGAGAGATTCAAAATTAATTATAGGAGATAAAGTACACACTCCAACAACTATAGTGTAAAGCAGCGTGTGAAATGCGAGGTGAGTGAAAGTCCCAGGGATGCAGGGAGTGGATGGACCAGGGAGGGAAGGAAGCACACTGCCCCTGAGCTAAGCCCAAGCTTCCTCTGCCTGCTCGCTCCATCTGTTTTCTTTGTCTGAAATCTCCTCTGCAAACATTTTCTGTGCACATAATTATGTTCAAGTCTCCTCTACTGAATTTTTCTCCATGCATTCTGCAAGCTCTCTCCTTCTCTTCCTAGCTGAGTTTCTGGATGAAATTGTCTACCTGCTGTCACCACTGCCTTGACTGCCCATCTTCTGCTTCTCCCCACATATCCCCACTGAATCTTCTTTCATCTGGTCAGGAGATCCAGGGACTTCTTATCGGCCTGTATATTCCTTGGCCTCTGCAGAATTTGACACTGTGAACACTTCCTTCCCTTTCTTCAAAAGTCACCCTTCCTTTGTTTGATGTGACTGTTTCCTCCCACCTGTGTTCTTGCTCTTCTGGGTGGGCTCGTTTTCCTTGGATCTTGACATTCTTGGGGCAGCACCCTCAGTTTGTGCCTTTGTTCATGTTCTGGGATCTCCCTTGGCAAATGTCTTAGTCCATTTAGGCTGCTAAAAAATACCATAGAGTGGGTAATGCATAAAAACAGGGGTTGACTGCTCACAGTTCTGGAGACTGGGAAGTCCAAGATGGAAGTGCAGATTTGTTCCTCTTCGGTGGCACCTTCTGTGTGTCCTCACATGGAGGAAGGAGGAAAGGTATATAAGCTCCCTTGGGTCTCTTTAAAAGAACACTAATCACCTCTCAGAGGCCCCCCCCCCTTAATACGGTTATATTGGAGGGGAGGTTTCAACATATGAACTTGGGAATTTATAAGAGAAAAAAACATTCAGACCATAGCAGCAAGATTTCACCTCTAGCTACTGAAGATCCCCAGACACTGCTCTAATGAACTTGGATCTGTATGTACACAGCTCAGTGGGTATCTCTGTTTGACTGCCTCATACAAAAGTCAAACACAACATGTCAAAAACCTAATCATTATTTTCTCTGTCACATTCTTCCTTGAGCACTCAGTTACCATTTGTTGAATGGGACCTCCAGCTACTCAGAGAAACCAGGAAGCCACCCTAAGTTCTCCCTCTTTTCTCCCTCCCCTATAAGCCTCTGGCAACCAAAGCCTTTTAGACATCCCTACCGAATAACTCTCAAACCTGCCCCCACATCTTCAACCTCAGCTCTTCGCTTCAGTCTCCAGTGATTTTTCTCCTGGACACTGCAAGAGTCACTTTACTGATCTTATTTCTAGTCTCACCCTCAGCGAGGCCAAGGATCTACCAAAAATTAGAATCTGACCAAACCTCTTCTCAGCTTCCTTCCAAAATCAAAGCCCAGCTCCTGAGCCTCTACCACCACCCTCGATGTCTTCTTTATCTTGTGTTCTTTCTAGACGCACCTCCTGCCCCTTTCTTTCAGGCAGCCTGGGCTCCACCCACATAACATTCTAGTTTCCCCAAATGTTCCTCACTCTCATGTCTGCCTGAAGCCCTCTCCTCCCCTTTTCGTCTCCACCACAGAACTTTAAATTGGTCGACCTTCAAGTCCTGACTCCTGCAGTGGGGACAGTCCCCTCTGTCCTCCCTGGTCCCATAACCCCCCCAGTACTGGAGCTACTTGGCTGTTGCCCCCACTGGATAACCTCCTGGGTGGCAGCTATTTGTCTTATTCATCCTTGTATCCTAAGTACAAGACTCAGAGTTGATGCTCAAAAAAAAGTGTTGCATAAATGAGGAAATGTCTTGCCTCAAAGTTACATAGCTCAGCAACTGCATTTCTAGCACTGTCACTGTTTCTATTTCTGAATCTAATTGCTCTTGCACAAAATTGTTCAGGGTACACACTGCAGTAAGTGGAATGGCTCAGCAACTCCCTTCCAACGCAAATGCTTCCAGCTCTTGCAAGAGCGCTGCAGTCTTGGAAGGCTATAGACCTCTGGAGTTGTAGGCAGAAAAAAAAATTTCTTCCCAGGATGCTGCTTGGGAGATGACCCCACTGCTGAAAAGCCCATTTCTCCGGGATTGTTTTCTCCCCCTCTCTCCAATTCAGAGCAACAAACAACGTTGGAAAATTACAAATCTAAGACATTCACAAGGACAATCCCATGGGCAGGTGAGTTGCTGCATGGGATGGAATCCAAGGCCCAAAGGCAGTGTTCCCCATCTCTAGGTTCTGCAAAATGCTGGACGGCCTTCCCGGTAGCACATTCAGAGGCCATGGGGCAGCCCACACAGAGGTCAGCAGCCATGCATTTATCTGACTCTTCCTTTGCCGCACTGTGCTCACACTCAACTTCCCCTCGGATGATGAGTTCATTTCTTACTGGAAACAAAATAGCATTTCTTTTCATTTTACCTAAGGATCCTCTTACTCAAACCCCACTGACCCCTTCCTAAGCCAGTAACACTAGGGTTATGTGCACAAGGCCTTGTTATTGGCCATATGTCCCTCGGGGACTTTATGGGCATTTTAAGCAGCCCCTCTCAGCCTTCAGCTTGCCAGACCGAAGTAAATATATAGTGTCTGGAAGAAGGCCCTGAACATAATAAATATTGAATAGTGATTCTGGAGCTGACTCATGATAAGAGCTGCCTTTAAAAGGGAACTTAAATTCTTGCCACGAGTCTGAGATGCGAGAATTAACTAATAAATCATTGGAAGCACAGTGTGGAAGTGAAACAAACGCGTGTGCTGAGGTCCCCAGCAGCACAGGGGCGTGTGTTCATGTGTCCCCAGATCTTCTCCCGTTCCTGTTTCCAAGTGAGAAATATGCCTTCCATGTGCACAGCAGCCTGCCTTGTGAGGTGGTCGGACACGTGGCCAGCCTATCTGAGGGCAGTATACGTGTGTCGGGACAATTGTTCTCCTCTCAGGAGGAGGAAGGAGAGAAGGAGGGTGGGACGGGGGTGGCATGCCCTGTTCCTGTTTCTTGCTAGGCACTGTTCTAGGTGCTTCTACTGGATCATGCTCTTTAGTCCTTACAGTGTTCCTATGAAGGAAATTGGGATCCCTATTCTACAGGTAAGGAAATTGAGGCTCATAGAAGCTGGGATGACTTCTCCAGGATGTCAGGAGCAAGAGTCTGGACTTCAAAGCTAGATTTGCAGGAGCCCAAAGCCATACTCTGTTAATGACATCATCCTCGGTCCCTTACCCCACGTGACCCTCCCACCCTCATAGAGGCATGATTTCTGCCCCTGCTAAGGTCGTAGGACCGCCCTCCTTACTGCCTTTGCCATCTCCATCAGACTCTTTGTTTCTTTTTTTTTGAGTTGGAGTCTCACTCTGTCACCCAGGCAGGAATGCAGTGGCATGCCCACGGCTACCGCAGCCTTGACCTACTGGGATCATGTGATTCTTCTGCCTCAGCTTTCCAAGCAGCTGGAACTACAGGCATGTGCTACCACGCCCAGCAAATTTTTTGGTTTATTGTAGAGATGAGGTCTCGCCAAGTTGCCTAGGCGGGTCTCGAACCCATAGGCTCAAGCAATCCCCTCACTTCAACCTCCCAAAGTGCGGGATTATAGGCGTGAGCCACCGTGCCCAGCCTCCCTTCAGACTCTGAAGCCAGGAGCGCCCCCAGGCCCACGACGTGCTACAGGAGCTGCCCCCTGTGGCTCACCTCCTCTCCCTTCCCTTGTCCTCCTTGCAGGAAGCACTCGGAAAAGATGGCAGCAGTGACTCATTGCTAGAAGAATAAAATCTTGAGTGGGCGCAGCCTGAGTGGTATGGCGGGACACGCTGACAGTGGAAGAACTGAGCTCTTGAAGGGCGTTGCCATTTGCTGCTTTGAAACAAGGGAAGAGAAAGGACAGACGCCTCAGCAGTGGGGTGGGACACAGACTGAAGGAGAGTGGGGTGGAGGCCACAGCACTTTCCAGGGTGAAAAAGGAGGACTAAAGGGGTTCTGTGGCTATAAATTTTAGAGATGGTTCTGTGGCTATAAATTGAGCAATTGGTAATGTTGGGCTAATTCCATGTTTTTTATTCACGTCTTTTTTTTTCCTTGAGTCGATGTCTCACTCTGTCTCCCAGGCATAATCATGGTTCACTGCAACATTGACCTCCTGGGCTCAGGCAATCCTTTTGCCTCAGCCTCCTGAGTAGCTGGGACTACAGGCATGTGTCGCCACACTTGGCTAATTTCTTTCTTTTTCTTTTTTTTTTTGAGTTGGAGTCTCACTCTGTCGCCCAGACTGGAGTGTAGTGGCCGCTCCTGGCCACCGCAGCCTCGAACCTGCTGGGCTCCGGCGAT
>NW_007260019.1:599509-607917 GCF_000164805.1 Carlito syrichta | reverse complement strand
CTCGCTGCCCAGGTGGGTCTCGAACCCGTGGGCTCAGGCAATCCACTCACCTCAGCCTCCCAAAGGCGCGGGATGACAGGGTTAGCCACCGAGCCCGGCTTCTTTCTTTTTCTTTTGTTGATTTTTCTGTAGATCCCAGGTCTCGCTATGTTGCCCCAGGCTGGTCTCAAACTCTTGGGCTCAAGCAATCCTGTTTCGGCTTTTCAGAGGGCTAGAACACGTAAGCCGCTGTGCCCCGCCTACACGCCTTTTGCATTTGAACCTGGCCTTCGCATTGAGACTGATTTTCTCCACATCGTAGGCCAGGCATGCAAAGACCCCAAACTCCTAAACGGTGGAACCTGTGAAATGTATAAGGCAGCACAGACTTTAGAAGGCGTCTGTGTATTGTCCCAGGTGTATGCTTGCGTCTGCTAAGTAATATGTGAGATTTGTTGCTCTCAGTTTCCTCCCCAAAGTTCTCCCCATTATTCCATGACCACTGGCTAAGAGGATAGACAGGGACCAGTAGACATTGTCTAGTTGCTGGTGGGGACTCACCACACAGACTGTCATTCAGACACAGCTCGGGCAGCCTGTGTTCCCTCACCTTGTTTTAGCAGCTATAATCCTGCCCCCAGGGTGGTGTGATGGAAGCACAGCCAGGTTCTAAGATGGGGGCAGGGAACCTGGGGTTGGGCAGACTAGAGGATGAGGCCTCGAGCTTTGATTGGGAGGGCAGCAAACAACGTAAAGGACACCACCCTCCTGAAACGTCTTGCTGTTTGACCACTACCATAGACTGAACTGTGTTCCCCCCAAATTCATACGTGGAAGCCCTGAAAGCTCCAATGTATTTGGACATAGGGCCTTGGAGGAGGTAAAAAGGTAAAAAGAGGTCATAAGGGTGGAGCCCTGATTCAATAGTATTAGTGCCCTCCTAAGAGCCACCAGAGGGCTTGTTTTCTCTCTTTCTGCCATGTGTGGGCACAGAGAGAAGGTGGCTGTCTATAAGCCAGAAAGAGAGCTCTCACCAGAGACCAAATTGGCCTGCACCTTGATCTTGGACTTCCCAGGCTCCAGAACTGTGAGAAATGCATTCCTGTTGTTTAAGCCATCCAGCCTGTGGTATTTCACTTGGGCAGCCTTGGTAGACTGATACAAACACTACAGTGTCGCTTTCTAGTCAATCAAGCTGACCCTCGGTTTCCCTTGGCTTCTGATAACACATTTTTACCCAGTCTAAGCGATTATTAGGTGCCACTTCTGAGGAATCTGCTCAGGGGAGCGCTTCCTCTGCCTCACCTCTCTGTGGTCACACCTCTGAGGAAGCCTGGCAGCCTGATTCAGTCTCTAGCAGTTTCATAGAATCTGGTCTCAAGCCTTGCTGTCCTGAGGGGAAAGGAAGTGCTCTGGGAAACTATGAACATTCCAACCAAGGCAATGACATTCCTGGACACTGGTTGGCTCCATGTTATCTGAGTAGGCTATTCAAGTCAGCATCAGTGCCAACATTAGGTACCCGACAATGCCTCCATACACACATAAAGCCAATATTGGTCATACATGTGACCGTCATTGTCAGACTCACAGGCCACACTTTGTGGCCGTTTCTCCAAAAATCTTAAAGGAAAAGCAGCTCACAAAACATCCAAAGTTTTGACACAAAGCCTTTAGGAAAAATGCAGTTTCATCCAGCCCTTAAGGAAGAGTGTATGAACAAGATGACTTTACACACAGGGTGTGATTTATTAAAAAAAAGACTCACCACAGAAATCCTCTAGACCTTCCTTATTTCCTATCAAAAATATGAGGCTTGAAAAAATTAAGTTTTTCTGGGCACGGAGGCTCAAGCCCATAGTTCCAGCACTTTGGGAGTCTGAGGCGACAGGATTGCCTGAGCTCAGGGGATTGTGACCAGCCTGGGCAATTTGGTGTCTCTCCAATAAATCAAAAAATAAGCTGGACGTGGTAGCTCATGCCTGTAGTGCCAGCTACTTGGAAGGATGAGGCAGAAGGGTCGCCTAAGAATGTCGAGGCTGCGGTAGCTGTGAGTATGCAACTGCACTCCAGCCTGGGTGACAGAATGAGACTCCAAAAAAAAAAATTATGTTTTTCTTGACTTCCCAACACACACTTGTACTCTGTGAAATAAAGGTGTACGTGGATTTGAAACAAGTATATCGGAACAATTTCATGAGGACGAGGCTGCCTTGGGCTTCAGGAATGCCTAGACAGGGCCCACTGAAGAAAGGACATGGGCAGGGTGGGAATGGGGGTGATGTCTGCAAGGGAGCTTAATGTTTGCTGTTCTGTGGTCCTTGCAGGGTAACGCCTTGACATCATCGGACCCCATTATGTCTCCAGTTTCAGCAGCAACCACGAGCATTTCTGACCACAGTACAGTGTGTGCAAGGAGGCTCTGTTCCATCTGCCCAGGCCTTGTCTCTGCCTCTGAAATATGGTCCCGATGCTGTACTTACTCGGTCCCACAGCCTGGAGTGCACCACGGGGCCCACAAAGACGTATCCTACTCACCTTCACATCACAGAAATGCATTGTGGAGCTACTTCTTTCTGCCTGCCAGCCAGTGTGGTGTGAACCAGAACTTGAACTGCACTCTACCCCCTGCCCCACCAACTTTCTTCCTGGATCCCAGACACAAATAAGAATACAGCTTGCTTGCTTACATGCCTAGGGCGTTTCTAAGCTCCAGTGCCCACAAAATTTCCTAGTACCAAGAATACAAGTCTGTCATTATGGTATTTGCAGAACCAAAGACTGTATTTAAGGCTTCAAAATGATGCTTATTATAACCCTTTCCTGGGCTATCATGCCAGAAGTACTACGTGAAAAGTCTTTTTCAAGGAAATTTGCCAGGGAAGGCAGAATGTATCTGAACACAGAGAAATTGTTTTTGAGTTGGTTCCAAGCGGTAGAGTCTGGGGGAGAAGGAAGTCTTCCCTAGGACTGCCCTAGAGAGGGAGAACCCACACAGGGCTGGGCACTGCATAGGTCAAGGGGCTGCCAGTCTCAGAGATTGTGGTGGGAAGGGGACTCCCTTGGAGCTGCATGATGTTACCCGTAGGAAGCGAGCAAGTATGGAAGACAGCGACTCCTGAATTAGATTGATGATGGGGAAAGTGGTGCCTCAGTAGATGGATGAGGATTCTGAGCCCTTCTGGGGGAGAACAGTGAGGAGAACAAGCAGACACCCAAGCCCAGCACGTAGAACTCCTAAAGGAACCATGTCAGGGGTGGGAGGAACAGAGACATTTCCACTCCCATAGTTTCCATTTTCTAAAGACACTTTCAGATCCATTTCCATGTCCCAATCGTTCTGTCATTTTGAATTTCTTCTTTTTTAAAACCTATGATGAAATCAGAGAGATTGCATCCCCTATTATTAACATCACTATGATTTATCACCACATTTTTTTTTGAAAAAGGCATTGCATTTTCTTTTGATTATAAAAAGCATTACTATTACTATTGCTATTACTTTGCCTGCGAGGAAGAAAGGAAGTCACATGCACTAAAGCAGGGTCCAGGAAATTGATCTGGAAGTGTATAGACATGGATTAGGGAGCTGGGCACGGTGGTTCATGCTTGTAATCCCAGCACTTCGGGAGGATTGCTTGAGTTCAAGAGTTCAAGACCAGCCTGGGCAACATAGCAAGACCTCATCTCTACAAAAAAAAAGTTAAAAATTAGCTGGGTGTGCTCCTGTAGTCCCAGCTACTTGGGAGGCTGAAGCAGGAGGATCACCTGAGCCCAGGAAGTTGAAGCTGCAGTAAACCATGACTGTGTCACTGCACTCCAGCTTAAGTAACAAAGTGAGACCCTGACTCAAAAAAAAAAAAAAAAAAGAAAGAGAAAGAAAGAAAAACAAACAAAGGGATTGGATTTACTGGACACTGTTATGCGTCCATCCAGGAGTTAAGTGTCTGGTACATAGAGATGGTTTCTGGTCTTATGTCATTTTAGCTCCCGCAAGAAGCAGAAAACAAGATCTGATGTGCAAGAAATGTTTTGAGGGAGATGTTTATGAAGGGTAAAGGAGAGAGCATCGGGAGTAGGTGGGAGAGTCTTCAGACCACGATGCGAGGCTGGCACCTGTGGAAGCAGAGAGGGAAGGAAGAGGTCGGCCCACCATGCAGTGAGGTCTCAGATGTCATCCACTAGAGGAGTCCCACAAGGGGCAGGAATGGGCCACGTGTAGTACTCCCCAGAGGAATAACTTGGCTAAGGGCAGGCTTGGAGAAATGTGAACACCATGGTGGACCCAAAAGGCAGCTGTTGGAGGTGGTCAGTAAGCTCCATTTCCTGCCGCAGGTTCTTTGGAAGAAGATCTGAGTGGTGAAGCACTTCCATGGCTGACACAGCCTTTCAGAGACTCTCAAGGTAGACATTCAAACGTATACATCACAGTCACATGCTGAACTGTGGACTGGTCCTCTGGGGTCAGGTGTCTGCTCCACGTTCAATCAGCCACAGCCTGAGTTGGCGGCAGTGCCCACGCATAGCTGTGATGAGTGGGTAGATACCACCCACATGCCTAGGACAGACGAGAGATGTGGGAAGGCTCCAAGGACAAAGAATTGGGCAGCTGAGTTTCAGAGCGTGACTGGAATTTGTCATCTCCCCAGGAGGCTAGACAGCAGACCCTGTCTGACTGTCTCATATCCCAGCTCTGTCACTTATCAGCCGTATGACCTCGGGTCAACCTCTTAACCTCTTTTAAGTCCCAGCTTCTTCATCTGTAAAATGGAGATGATGATAGTACCTATTGGATAAAATTGTTACAAAGACACATGTAAATCCATTCGCAGAGTGCCTGACCTATGGTTTGTGAATCGATAAATGGTAACAGTGTTCTTGTAATTACTATTTCTGACATCCTCAATAGCGAAAACACCTGTACAAAGGTATGATAGTGAGGGAGATAGATGTCCAGCAGGCAAGTGGCCGCCAGCCCGGCTCTTGGCTAATAAACCTCTCCTTTTTATAACTTGTACTTTTGGTGTCGGTGTCTGTGAATTAAGCACTCGGTCCCTATTTCATTAGGAGGGAGGGGGCAGCCAGTCCAGGGAGTTGCTGGTGGTTCTCTGCGGCTGGGTCATGAGAGTCCAGGGAAGGTGTGGTAGAAAACAAGGCTGGGAAAACCAGCCCCATGCAAAGCCTTGTGTGCCACGTGGGATGGTGCAGACTTCATGCTGGGCTTCCAGAGGACGCGAAAGGATGATCCTTAGGGAGGGAGAGGATCAGACTGGCATTTTTTAAAACTTCCCTCCGGCACGTGGACATTCAATGGAAGACAGGGAGAAGACTCTGAAACCGGGGAGATGGACCGTCACACTCATCCAAGCAAAAAGCCAAAGGACCCCAGAGAGGAAGAAGGAGAAGGAAGAAGTGACAGGCGTGGTGGCCAGGTGGCACACGGGTGAGGGCGGGGCCTCGGCTGAGGAGGCGACTCGGGGGTCTGGCTCGATCGCGGGGAGATGGAGGTGAGAGCGCCCAGACGGCGACGCCGAGCCAGGAGCGAGCGCGCACGGCATGGGGGCACGTGTCCCTCGCCGGACTCCTGAAGACCCCGAGAGGGAAGTAACTGTGTCCGGGAGGCTGAATACAGGACCCGGAGACAACCGGCTTCGTTCCGGAACTCACGGGAAGCAGCGTCCCGCAGAGGGACCCTCCAGCCCCGGGGATGAAATTCGCAGAGTACAGGGCAGTCGGCAGCGGTCGGAGGGCGGGGCGACGGGGGAAGGGGCGGGGCTTCTAGTGCGCAGGCGCAGTGTGAGAAGGCCCTTGCGCACGTGTCCCCTGCGCACAGAACGGCTGCGAATTCTCTCCAGGGCTGGGATTTTTCAGTATGGTAATGAGCTGCAGGTGAACTAAAAGCAACCACAGTTATGGGCATGGATCCAGGCATGCCTGATCTGATCTGAACCAGCCCGGAGGACTGATTTCTCAGGGAGGGGTCGCGAGGACGTTCACTGTTGCGCAGTTGCGAGGTGTGGTCAGCAGGGGCAGAGAACCCTTCGCCCATGGCCTCAGCATGACCTGCATGACCAGGCCGGAGCCCGAGGGGAAGGGGATGTCCCCGGTTGGTCATCCCCAGGATCCCTACGCCAGGCTCCAGCCCCGTGCTGAGGGCCATATCCGGGGGGCGCTCGTGTTGTCACCGAGTGCGTGTTACCTACCCGACAAGAGCTGAGTTTGGGCATGTTGGATTTAGGGGGGCTGCTGGACATCCCAGGAGCCTGTCTTGCTGAGAGTCAGATGGAGGGATGTGGAGCTCAGACAAGAGGTCTGGAGTCCCCTGTGGCCACAGTCCGGGCTGGGGTCTGAACGAGCATGACAGCGGAAGGGGCGAGAAGAGGTTGGTGTGAGAACCGCTGCTGGGCCTGTGATTTACAGGAGTGCCCTGCCTCCAGCCACCTGGAAACACGTGACAGAAGGCCGGGACATGCTCAGCACCCCTCCACTGCCTCCCAAAGCCCTTTGAATCCACAAAGATCCTGAAAGAGTAAACAGCTTTCCGGGGCTGAAAGAGTGAAAATCAGCTTAGACTAAAAAAGACAGAAAGTCCAGTTAATCAGGCTCAGGGGACAGGTATAGATCAAAGCCAGCCCCAAAGATCTTGCTTCTCCCAAGGTCACACAGTAGCTGTAAATGGAGTGATTACTGCTTTCTTGCCAGTGATGCCCCCAGACCCATCTCGCTAAACCCCTCCATGACTGGGAGGATACTTAATCGCTAAGCTGCCCTTGGCTTATGATCGCACTCCCAGCTGCTCTCCCTTTCCCCACTCAGAAGCAAACAGTGGAGAGCTGAGCCCCCACTCTGAGTCCTTCCCCAGAAACACAAACCTTACAAAGAGTGCTGTCCTTCCAGGGACACTCCGCCAGTCCTCTAGAGTGTCTACCTTGCTGCATTAAGCTACATCTGATTGTGTGTGTGTGTGTGTGTGTGTGTGTGTGTGTGCGCGCGCGCACGCTATGGGTTTAAGTGATATGGTTTTCTTTTTCTTTTTAAATTTTCAGAGATAGGGTCTCGCTATGTGGCCCAGGTTAGACTTAAGCTCTCGAGCTCAAGCAATCCTCTGGCCTCAGCCTCCTGAGTAGCTGGATATAATGCGGTTTTAATAATGCATGCATTGTAAGAGCAGAAGTAATTGCTGCTGATGATGTGCTAATCAGCAGTATCATTGGAAATCACCAAGCTACTGCTTGGAATAAAGAATAAGAGAAAGAACCTTAATCGGAAATCTGCTAGCCACACTCTTCTGAGAACTTGTCAGCCCACACCCAGAGAACTACTTTCTCTTCTAAGGCTGTATCTGAAAAGAAACAGGCAAATGGGACCACATTCCCGGAAGCATGATCGGAGTGCTAAAATAACTCAAAAATAAGTCATATGAGGAACATTTGTAGGAACTGGGAGTATTTGGTTCTTGAGGGGAAATTGCAAGAAAACCATCTTCTATTAGCAGGGAATAATATTTAAAAGGCATTGAACTTGCCCAGTAATCCTGGAAGGGTGAAGAAGAACCAGTGAGTGAACCTATGGGCAGTCAGATTCAAGTTCAACAGAAGGGGAATTTCACGGTCAGAAGGGCCCACAGGGAGACTGGGCTGTGGGAGGCGTTGTAGGGTCTGTGAGGGTGATGCTTGACCAGGATGTGGTATGGGACTTTGGACTAGATGGCTTTCAAGGCCCTTCCTACTCCAAGTCTATGTCCTGAAAGCAGAGGCCCTAGCTAGGCAGATACGCCGTGTAGTGCCAGCAACACCCACAGCTCCCTTCTCGAGCAGGTGGGAGGTAGGTTATGAAACCAGCCTGCAGGCCTCTACCAAAGGGCATTCCTTCCTCAGAAGAAACTGTGACAACATGCGACCCCAGCTGTCTGGCTGTGGTTGCCTGGGCCAGCATTTGGGCAAGCAATATTGCAAGAAATTGACCATACAAGAATTTGAAGAGGTTTATGAAAAGAAGGTGGAAACTGAAAAAAAAAATCCACTGAGGGTAGCCAGCAAGCGGGACCATGAAGGTAGTAGGGGTCTTGCTGCGGTGGCCGAAGTTGTGGCTCAGGATAAAGCTGCAGGTTATTTCCAGCAGCAACATGGGGAGGAGAGAACGGCAGAGGAGGGGAGGGCAGAGGAAGGTCGGGGGGGAGAAGCAGGGAGGGGAGGGGAGGAGGCGAGAGGAAGGGAGCTGGGGAGGAGACAGACAGGAGAGAGTCTTGAGTCTCCGTGAGGATGAGAAATGGAAGAGCCTCCTGGCCAAGACGACAGAGAGAGAGGAAGTCAACTCTTGCTGGCCTGGGTCCCTATGGAGTGCAGGCTCTCTTTCCCTCTTCTGGCCTCAGTGGAGCCAAGGTTCCCTGGGTTCCCATGAGAGTCCAGTTGTTTTCTTTTTTTTTTTTT
>NW_007260019.1:588866-599489 GCF_000164805.1 Carlito syrichta | reverse complement strand
TCCAGCTTTCTAAGTAGCCAGAACTACAGGCATGCGCTACCACACCGGCTGATTTTTTGATTTATTGTAGAGATGAGGTCTCGCCAAGTTGCCCAGGCAGGTCTCAAGGCAATTCACTCACCTCAGCCTCCCAAAGCATGGGATTACAGGCTGAGCCACTGAGCTTAGCCAAACACACCACCTATAGAAAAGGCCCCTGACTTGAAGCCACTTGGGTGAGACTCTGTCTGTTGAGGCTCAGAGCCTTTAAGAGGAGGCCGGAGGAGGAAAGATGGTGGCCACTTGGACCTTGAAGAGTGACCGCAGTGACCTAGCTGGGAGCAATGGGCACCCACGCCCAGGAAGGCAAAGCCCTTCCTCAGACACACGTCTCCCTCAGGCCCAGCACCCACTCCCTGCCTCCCACCTTCGGGGAGCCCGCTGTTTCTATGTCCCTAACAGCACTCCGGAATAACCAAGAACCCTGGGATGAAGAAACAAAGCGTCTCAGAAGGATGAGGACTCTTCAGACAGGCAGACAACTCGATGGGTCAGCCAGGGATTTGCCCACAGAGAAAATGCAGCTTCCCTCTGTGACAGTGAGGGGTATTCGAGGTGAAGGAACAGCCTGGAGTTCTCCACTCAGTCCTATTCTGTTGTTCAAATGCAGGCAGCAGGGCCAACAGCCCAGGGAGCCCGAGGCTGCAGAGAGAGGCTGGGTGAGCTCTCACGAGGCCGCCTCTCCTCTGCCAAGCTGTCTGTCTCTGGGATGATGGCAACATCACCTGGGGTGGCCTGCGGGTTCGTGAAAGTGCTATTTGTGCAGTCTTCTGTGACCCCGCTCCTTTAAGGAAGACCCCCCCCCTTACTGCAGTGCAGTGCTGGCTGCCTCCTCAGTGCACTGCAGTGAGTCCTGGGTACTGGTTGCCACATCTGTTCTGACTGCTCATTGTCCGGGCTATTATTATTGTTCTTTTTCCTTTTTTTTTTTGGAACAAGTCATTTCTGACCAGGCATGGTGGCTCACACCTGTAACTCCAGCATTTGGGGAGGCCAAGGTGGGAGGATTGCTTGAGTCCAGGAGTTTAAGACCAGCCTGGGCAAAATAGCCAGACCTCAGCTTTACAAAAAATCAGAAAATTAGCTGGGCATGGTGGTGCATGTCTGTAGTCTCAGTTACTCGGGAGACTGAGGCAGGAGGATCACTTGAGCAGGAGGGTGAGGCTGCAATGAGCCAGAATCGTGCCATTACACTGCAGCCTGGTTGACAGAATGAGACACACTGACTCAAAAAAAAAAAAAAAAAAAAGAAGAAGAAGGAAAGAGAGAGAGACAGAGGGAGAGAGAGAAAGAAAGAGAAACAAGTCATTCCCCTTTTTGCCTTGAGGGGTAGGAGCTGCTTCTTTTTTTCCTGTCCCCAATATTCAGCCCAGCACCTGGCACGGCTTGGGGTACAAGGAATGTCTGATGAATGAATGACCTTCCAAGAAAATAGTCAAAGTTAAGCTCCACAGATTTTTCAGTCGGCTGTTCTATGTTCATCCCAGATGTCTGATTTCTGGACCTCATGTCCATCAGCGATCCCAGCCCTGGTGCATCCACTCTCAAACAGAGTACATATTTATACATGTAGGTTTGGATATACTGAGTTTCTCAGCTGTTGTCAACCTCTCCATCAAGCTCCAGGCCTCTGGGGACACAGAGCACATCCCCAAGCTCTCTTATGAAGGCCCAGTAAGGCCTGGAAGGCCTTATATGGTTGGAAGGTGGGTCCTCGTTCTCAGAGCTTTGTTAGGATATAAACGATTAAAGATGTAGAAGGTAAGACCACAAGATAATGCCCTGCTAAACAGAGAGGGATGACACCAAGGTATGCTCTGCAAGGAGGGTGATTCTACAAGCCTGGACTTTGTATCTGTGACACGGGCCAAGTCCTGCCTCACCACTTACAGTGAGCGTGACCACTGAGCCTCAGTTCCTCATCTGTAAAATCAGACACTTAGCATAGACAAGCCCTGGATCCGTTAGTTACTATTTATTGTAGTTCTTCGTAAGCTCATAGAAATGGGATCAAAGAGGTTTTGAAAGTTACCGAGTTTTGGACTGAGTTCTTCAGCACCCAGCCAATGGTTCTTTGGGAAGAGCTGGGTAAACTTGGGCTATCAAGCAGATACACCCTCACTTACCCAGAATCGCACTGCCTTCATCCAGACGATCAAACTTCTTTGTAGATTTTAGGGAAAGGAAAAGGAAGAGTTTTCACTGCCAAAATTAGTCCAGCCTGCAAACTGGTGCCAGCATCTCCTCTTCAACATCCTGGCCAAATGGTTGTCCAATCTTTTCTTAAACACTTAAATTTTCTGTCAGGCCCCAAATTAGTTTGCTTAGCAATTTCCTTCTTCTTTAGAATATTCAGAAGTTCAAACAAACAGCTAACCAAGTTTTATTGCCTTGCAGAAGTCCCGCCAGACCTACTTTAATGAAAAGAACATTGTTCAAAATTAATTGAAGACCCAAACTTCTACAATAGTGCGTCAATAGTCACCAAAAACAGTTGTCCTCCCTCGGTTCTAAGTGTCTCCCAGCAATGCTGGCCACCTGGTTAATTTGTTTAGCAAATCCTCTTACTTATATTGAGCATAAAGATAATGTGTAGCCTGGACCTTTGTGCAAATCGCCACAAATTCTGCATCTATGGAAACAAATAAAATAGTACAATTTTAGTGTTGCTATAATGATGTTTTCCATTCTGAAGCACTTCTGATTTTGCAAACCATTTTCACGTCTGAAGTCTTACTTTAAGTTGAATGAGATGAGGTGAGAATCAAATAAAACTCTACAGGTCAACATGCTCTGTAAACAGCAAAGCCCTGAAATGACTTTTCTAATAAGTAACTAGACCCCAGGTCCCCTGCTCTGACTCACAGCTGGCTGGACTTAGGCCACACGGCCCCTCACTCTGAAGGGCTGGCTACTCAACTATCTTCCAAGACCGAGGAAGACACAGGCTTGGTGACTGGCGGGTGTTAACGCAGAAGGATACAGAAATGAGCGGGTGTGCAGGCATGTCGGGCTGTCGAGGACGGGCAGCTGGAGAATCCCTCCTGCACATCGGAAAATGTGCCCCGAGGTTTGCGGGTGTCACTGCTCTTCGCTCTGCTTGCTGACCTCACCCATGTCCATTTTCAGAACCACATCCATCTTTTGAGCAGGCCAACTAGCTCAAATGCTACTTCCTTCAGGAACCTCTCTCGCTCTCTCTCTCTCTCTCTCTCTCTCTCTCTCTCTGTCTCTCTCTCTCTCTCTCTCCCTCCCTCCCTCCCTCTCTCTTTCTCTCTCTCTTAGAGACAGGGTCTCCGTCTTTTGTCCAGGCTGGAGTGCAGTGGCACAATCACAGCTCACTCTGCTTCTGATCCACTTTTTGTAGGGCCTCCACAGAGACCCGCTGTCGGGAGGGAGTTTCCTACTGTCAGGAGTTGAGTTGAAGGATCTCGCGCTGGCAGTGTATCAGAGCAAGCGCAGTGTATCCGAAGACAATAAAGAACGTTCCGAGGAATCTATAGTTCTGATGGCTATGCGACTTAAGACCTGCAAAACGTTTTGCCTAACGTGCAACCGACTATGTCTGCAAGGTGAAGAGGCAGCAGGAAGCGAGGCGAAGCAATACGTGAACGACGTCCGCCCCCGAGTGATGGTGAGGATCACACGAGATCACGTGCATGAAAGCACTCTGTAGGCTGCTAAGCACCGTGATGGCCAGCCAGCATTTTATCTGCCTGGTGACTTTCTTCCATTATCTATTCATGTGATTCTGGTTTGGCTGATAATCACCGTTCCTTCTCCTGGGCCCAACGAGAGGGAAAGTCTGACCAATCATAAACCTCAATTTCTTGACCGCGGTGATTAGTTCATAGGGTGAACATGTGACCCAGACTGGACCAATGAGGGCTCTTCTCTAGGAAGGGTTTTGTTCCCTCTCTCTTCTTCCCAGGTTATCAGCTGGGATGAGGTCAGTTTAGAGGTCTCTGCAGCCCTGGGTTGTGAATGGATGGGCAGAGTTCAGGGATGGAGAGGAATGGTTGTGTCTACCCCGCAGAGTTACATGAATCAATTACGTTTGTTATATGACAAAAAAAGTCTTTTTTATTCCTTAAGTTGATTTGAGTTGGGTATTTGTCACCTAAAACCAAAATAATCCCAATAAAATACCCTATACTAGTAACACATTATCCAAGAGGTTGGCTCAAATGAACTTTGAAACTTTCAGAGATACTAGCCGGGATCATGCCACTCAAGACTCTTTAACAAAGAATGGCCACCCTTGGCCTGGAATATTGTCCTTTATGATAAGCCATGTGGCTTCTAAGGGAACACATACAGTGGAGAAGGTAAAAAATGAACCCAACCAGCCAGCGAGCCCAGTCTAGCCCATCCTGGTGATCACTGGGATAATAATTTTGCTTGAGTATTTCCAAGGATGGGAGCATCACCCCCCGCCCCCATGATGCAGAATACCCTTATTGCTGGACACCTCTGATTCTTGGAAATAAGCCCACATGTGGTCTCTTAAGATATTTTCTTAGTCTTTGTTTTACTCTCTGAAAATACACAGATCTTAGCTAGTCACTCCAGCCCTATCCCCACCCTTCTAAGTGGATGGTTCTTCAGATATATGAAGCTCTCTTTTGAGTCTTTTCTTCTCTGGACTAAAAATCAGCTTTGCTCAGATGACAAGGCTATTAACTCGTCATCACCCTGATTGTTCTCTCTGGGTATCCACCAATCAGTCAATGTCTTTCTTCTGCTATGATACCCTAACCACATTCACAATTGCAGTTCTGTTCTATCAGGGGAGAATATACCAAAACTATCGTCATCCTTGATCTCAACTCTGTACATTCTAGAAATGTGACTGGAATTTGCTTAAAAATTTTTTTTTCATACTGTTAACTCATATTGAGTTTAAATACACTGAAAATTACTAATAATTCTCTCTCATGAAGGCCATTAACCCATCTTTTACTTTTGTAGTTTGTTTTTTTGTAGACAAAAAAGGAGAAAAAAAAGAAACTTTTTATCTTTGGCCTTTTTAACCATCTCATACAAACTTGTGGCTTATTTTTTGAAACCATGTGGAAGAAGTTACATTGATTCTGATTTATTCGCTGCCTCAACTTCTGTGCCATTTCATGTTTTTAAAATACTGAGGATGTCAATAAACCTGCTTTTTGCATCACACAGAACTGTGTTGTTTGCAAATCAGATGAGCTTGTTGCTTTGACTTTATGCAAATCATTGACTAAAATATGAAAGAGGATTGGGCCAAGGGCAAGAAACCTCCCTTCAGAAGGCCAGGATTTTTTTTTTTTTTTTTAAATGGGTAAGGGCCTTCAGCCAACTATAAGCCTGTCCCATGGGTACAGTGGCCGGCCCACATTTCTCCATCTGGCTTCCATCAGGAGACATTTGTCAAGCTCCTGAACTGACCTAATTAATGCATTAATTATCATTGTCCCTTAGCATTCGAGAAAGCTCTAGACCAACGGACACAGGACAGGTTCATTTTGTGAGTGGGACCCGAGGAGGTGCAGTGTGGGTGTCCAGGGGGAGGGGGGCTTGAGAAGGAGACGTGGAAGAAATTCGCGGTCACCTTCACGGTGTCAGGCACTTTCCACTCCGCTGTGAAAGTGATGGCACTTGTCTCTGCTCTTTCCTGCCTCAGCTTCTGCGCCATCGTCAGCTCCTCTCTTCTCGCCCTCCACTGTTCCCAGGCCCCTGTGTCCCTGGTGGTACCTCTGGCCTCCCTCACCCAAGACTTCCTGGACCAGCTCCTCTTCACTCCCGTGGCTTCTCAGTTCTCTAATTTGATGAATTATGCTAATGGCTGAAAATAGGTCAAACGCGGGCACATTTTCAATCCTATTTTAAGCTTTGGGGAGATGAAGCTTTAATGGAAAAATGAATACAAAGACTACTTAATGGACATGCTGACTGAAGGGTAAATGACTTTCGTCACTATGCAAACATTTACCCAGCACTTACCATCTTGGAGGAACCCAGCGAGGGGATCCACGGGAGGTATGGTGCAGTGGTCCCCCAGTCCCAGGGCCCAGGAAGCTTGGTGCCCACCGCCGGCCGGAGTTCAATTGGAGCCCCTGCTGTGAGACCCTGAGCGAGGTACGAGGTCTCAGAGCTAGTGTTCTGTAACATGAAGATGAACATGCCCATTCACCAAGCTGTCCTGAGGATTCGATGGGCTGAGGTTTGTAGGCGTGCCTGCTAGGTGTTAGGAGTTTAATTTTTGACTATGCTAGCTCCTTCCTTCGCAGAACGCCGACATCCCAGGAGGGGAGGTGAAGTCACTACCCGAACTGATGTGAGGTGAAAGACCCCTCCAACAGCCTTCCCCTTCCTGGATCTCGAGACAGAACTACACAACCTAGGAAGGTGGTGAGAGAATGGAACATGAGTGAGAGGACAGAGCACAGGTGAGAGAACGGTGGTGCAGGTGAGGGGGAGGGGTGCGGGTGAACGAGCAGGCGCACAGGGGAGAGGGCAGGGGTGCAGGTCAGAGGGCAGGGGTGCAGAGGAGAGGACGGGAGTGCAGGTGAGAGGTTGGGGTGCAGGTCAGAGGGCAGGGGTGCAGGTGAAGAGCAGGAGCGTAAGAGAGAGGACAAGTGTGCAGGTAACAGGGCAGAGGTGCAGATGAGAGGGCAGGGTCACAGGCAAGAGGATGGGGAGCAGGTAAGAGGGCAGGGGCTCAGATGGACAGCAGAGGTGCGGGTGAAAGGTTGGGGTACAGGTGAGAGGGCAAGGGCACAAGTGCTAGACCAACAGTGCAGGTGAGAGGGCATGGGTATGGTGAGAGGGCAGAGGCACAGGTGAGAGGGTAGGGGTGCAGGTGAGACAGCAGATGTGCAGGTGCGAGGGCAAGGGTTCAAGAGAGAGGGCAGGGGTGAAGGTCAGAGGGCAGGGGTACATTTGAGAGGGCAGTGGTGCAGGTGAGACAGCAGGTGTGCAGGTCAGAGGGCAGGGGTGCAATTGAGAGGGTAGAGCCACAGGTCTATGGTAAGTGGGTAGGGTCAAGCGCTCGTGGGGCTGGAGGACAGGAAAGGAGGGTGGAAGTGGATGACAGGGACTGTCTCCCCTCCTTGGGTCACTACTTGTCTTCCTTGGTTTCTTTAGCAGAATTATTTGAATTACAGTTGAAAACAATCTTCCATTTTTTGCTATTACAAATAATTGGGCAAGCTCTTCAATCATTCAACAAACATGAATTGTTTTTTGGGTTCTTTTTTGAGTTGAAGTCTCACTCTGTCGCCCAAGTTGGAGGGCAGTGGCATGCTCACAGCCACCCCAGCATCGACCTGCTGGACTCCAGTCACAGCCTTCCAAGTAGCAGGAACTACAGGCATGCGTGACCGTGCCCAGCTAATTTTTCATTGTATAATTTTTTATTTTATTTTGTATCTTGTAGAGACGAGGTCTCGCCAAGTTGCCCGGCTGGTCTTGAACCTGCAGGCTCAGGCAATCCACTCACCTCGGCCTCCCAAAGTACTGGGATGACAGGCCGAGCCACCGAGCCCGCCAACAAATGTGAATTGTCTAGCTACTTGCACCAGGCACCAGGCTGTGCCTTAAGGACACCAACATGAGCAAAAGAGGTCACAGCCCCTATGTCTAAGGAGCTTGGTGCTGGGGGCAGCAGATATCAAGGCAGTAATCAGAACGAATGTAAATTGCACCTGTGACTGAGAGGCAAGCCTTGCTCTCAGGGATTAAAATAAGAGGGCGTGACTTGGTCAGGAGGAGGAGGAGGGGTTCTCTGGAGAAGGATGGCTGAGGCAGTAGCTGTCACCTGGGGGAAGTAGAGTCACAGTTCTTTTGTGCAGGGAACATTTGCTGAACAGCCCAGTGGTGGAAGGAGCTGGGAAGGGATGGGACTAATGTCACCAGAGTGGCCAAAGCATGGGGGCCAGTGGAGGAGAGGCAGTCTGCAAGGCTGGCCAACAGGGCCTCTGGGTCCTGCTTGAGGGAATTACCTTGGTTTTAAGAGCCATGTAAATCCATGAGCTGGTTTAATCAGCAGGGTGAGTAGATCATTAGGCGGGAACTCCTCAGGCCAGAGGTGATGGAGTTTGGACTATGGCCGGAACTACAGAGGGAAGAGAAGTGGGGGATTTTTAGAAATATTAATGAAATAAGTTTCCTGGTTGCAGCAAATAATTGGGTCATGGTTTCTTACCTAGTTTACCATTCTGTGTCTTTTCAGTGGTGCATTTAGTCCACATTCCAGCTGAAATGTGATTGTTTATCCCTGTCATGAGATTCTTATAAAGATTTTTCTTTGTTTGCTTTTTTTCTTTTAGCTTTGGGGTTGATGTGTGTGTTAAAGGATGAAAAATGAGTTTCCAGGCAAATACATGGATCACAAAAGAAAGCAGGAGTTGCAACCTTAATATCAGACAAAATAACATTTAAGCTATCAGAAATTTAAAAAGATACAAAAGGACACTATGTAATGATAAAGGTGCACTCCATTAACAAGAAATATCCATTCTAAACATATATGCACCCAGCACAGGAGCACCAGCATTTATAAAGCAACTACTAAGTAAACTAAAAAAAGATATTGACCCTAATACTATTATAGCAGGGGACTTGAATACCCCACTAACAGCTCGATAGATCACCGAGACAAAAAAACAACAAAGAGATCCAGAACCTAAACTTGATACTCGACCAAATGAACTTAATAGATACCTACAGAATATTCCACCCAACAACCACAGATTATACATTCTACTCATCACCACATGGAATGTATTCCAAGATCGATCACATTCTTGGCCATAAATCAAGCATAAACAAATCCCATAAGATTGAAATAATGCCATGTACCTTCTCAGACCACAGTGGAATAAAAATAAATATCAACACTAACAAAATTTCCCCAAAGCCCACAAAGACATGGACACAAACAGCATGATGTTGAACAACTACTGGGCCAACAGGGAAACAAAACAGAAATTAAAACATTCCTGGGAAAAAATGAAAATGAAGAAACATTTTCTCATCTGTACCCTACCCTCTCACCTGTACCCCTGTCCTCTTCTGGGCCATGAAAGCAGGTCTAAGAGGGGCATTTTTATCTCTATGAACGCATATCAAAAAAATGGAAAGATCACAAGTTGATAGCCTAACTAATCACCTATGGGAGCTGGAAAGAGAAGACCACCAGAACCCTAACTTTAGCAGAAGAATCCAGATCACCAAAATAAGAGCCCAAATACAGGACATAGAAAACAAAAATATCACAGAAAACATCAACAAAACAAAAAACTGGTTCTTTGAAAGAATTAACAAGATTGATGGACCCCCTAGCCAGAATGACCAAAAAGAGAGAGAGAGAGAGAGAGAGAGAGAGAAAGCCCAAATAAACACAATCAGAAATACAAAAGATCAAATCACAACTGATCCCGAAGAAATACAAAAGATTATCAGAGATTACTATGCACACCTGTATGGAAACAAACGTGATAACCTAAATGAAATGGAGAACTTTCTGAGATCACACAACCTCCCCATGTTGAAACAAGAAGACATCAAGACACTAAATAGACCAATAACTGCCCAGGAAATTGACTCTGTCATAAGAAAACTATCTACAAAAAAAAAGTCCTGAACCAGATGACTTTCCAGCATAATTCTACAAAACATACAAGAAGAAGCTGACATCAATCCTGCTGAAAGTAATCCAGGCAGTTGAGAAAGACAGAATTCTCCCCAAATCATTTTACAAAGCTAACATCACACTGATACCCAAACCAGGTAAAGAGCCAACAAAAAAAGAGAACTACAGGCCAATAGCCCTTATGAACATAGATGCAAAAATCCTCAATAAGATTCCAGCAAATAGGATCCAAAAACACATCTCAAAAATCCTCAATAATATTCCAGCAAATAGGATCCAAAAACACATCTCAAAAATCATCAACCATGACCAAGTAGGCTTCAACCACAGGATGCAGGCCTGGTTCAACATCACAAGAACCACATGATTATATCATTAGATGCAGAAAAAGCTTTTGATAAAATCCAGCATCGCTTCTTGATAAAAACCCTCAAACACCTAGGTATGGAAGGAACATACCTCAAAATAGTAAGTGCCATCTATGACAAACCCACAGCTAACATATTGCTAATCAGACAGAAACTAGAAACATTTCCCCTGAAAACTGGAACAAGACAAGGTCGCCCTCTCTCACCCCTCTTGTTCAACATTGTGTTGGAAGTCCTACCTAGAGCAATTAGACAAGAGAAGGAAATCGGGTATCCAAATAGGAAAAGAGGAAGTCAAGTTACCCCTCTTTGCTGACAATATGATTCTATACCTCAAAAATCTGCTTGCACTGATAAAGAACTTTGGCAACATCTTGAGGTACAAAGTAAATATGCAAAAGACAGCTGCATTCTTATACACCAATAACAAGCAGGCAGAGAATCAAATGAAAAGCACAATCCAGCCGGACTCGGTGGCTCAGCCTGTAATTCTGCACCTTTGGGACACTGAGGTGAGTGGATTGCCTGAGCCCGCAGGTTCGAGACCCGCCTGGGCAGCAAGACCTCATCTCTACAATAAAT
>NW_007260019.1:588165-588846 GCF_000164805.1 Carlito syrichta | reverse complement strand
CCGCACTCCAGTCTGGGTGACAGAGTGAGACTCCAACTCAAAAAACAAAAAACAAAAAAACAAAACAAAAAAAGCACAATCCCATTCACAATAGCCACAAAAAAAAAAAAAAAAAAATACCTTGGCATCTTCCTAACCAGAGAAGTGAAAGACCTTTACAATAACTACAAAACGCTGCTCAAAGAAATCCAAGAAGACACAAACAAATGGAAAAATATTCCATGCTCGTGGATAGGAAAAATCAACATTGTTAAGATGTCCATCCTACCAAAGGCAATCTACAAATTCAACGCAATACCCATTAAATTACCAACATCATTCTTCTCAACCTGGAAATGACAGTACAGAAATTCATATGGAAGCATTAAATGAATAGCCAAAATAATCCTTACCAAAAGAAACAAAGCAGGAGGTACCACACTTCCAGACTTCAAACATTACTATAAGGCTACAATAATCAAGACAACCCGGTGTTGGTACAAGAACAGGCATATAGACCAATGGAACAGGATAGAGATTCTTGCAAGCAAAGCCTCAATTTTTAAGCCAAATCACCTTTGACAAAACCTCCAACAACAACCACTGAGAAGAGGAAAACCTATTCAGTAAATGGTGCTGGGGAAACTGGCTGACCACATGCAGAAGATTAAAACAAGATCCCTACCTATCACCATACACAAA
>NW_007260019.1:450654-587973 GCF_000164805.1 Carlito syrichta | reverse complement strand
AATGGATCAAAGACCTAAAACGTAAAACCTCAAACTATAAGAATCTTAGAAAATGCAGGAGACACCCTTATGGAAATTGGAACTGATATAAACCCCAAGTGCCCATCCACAAGAGATAAGATAGACAAGTAGGACATCATCAAGGTGACGAGCTTCTGCAAAGCAAAAGAAACCAGCCATTAAGAGGATGGGGGGATAGCCCACAGAATGGGTAAAAATATTTGCCAACTGTATGTCTGGCAAAGGTCTAACATCTAGGATTTACAAGGAACTCAAACAGGTCAAAAGGAAAAAGATGAACAGCCCCATTAAAAAGTGGGCAAAAGACATGAATAGACACTTCTCCAAAGAAGACGTACGAACAGCCAACAGACACATGAAAAAGTGCTCAGCCTCACTCATCATCAGAGAAATGCAAATCCAAACCACATTGAGATACCACCTAACCCCAGTAAGAATGACCATTATTAATAAAATAGACAACAACTGATGCTGGCAAGGATGGGGAGAAAAAGGAACATTTCTGCACTGCTGGTGGGAATGCAAACTAGTGCAACATCTTTGGAAGACAGTGTGGCAATTTCCGAAAGAAATTAACCTTCCATGTGATCCACCAATCCCCCTATTGGGAATATACCTAGAGGAACTCAAGTCATTCTACCAAAAAGATACCTGCACATGCATGTTTGTTGCAGTTTTGTTCACAATCGCAAAAACATGAACCCAACCATGCTACCCATCAAAGCTGGACTGGATAAAAAAAACTGTGGTACATATACCCAATGGACCATTATGCAGCTGTAAAGAAGGACAAACATATGAACTTCGCAGCAAGTGGGATGGATTTAGAGTGTATCACACTCAGTGATCTATCACATAAACAAAGAACAGAGTACCATACGTTCTCACTCATAAGTGGACCTTGAACAATTATCATAATACTATAAGAAAGGGATTGGCTATAGTGGGAAACTGTCAGGGGGAGGGGGGTGGGATTGGCAGTTGAGGGAAACTGCCAGGGGAGGGAGGG
The DNA here is from genome assembly GCF_000164805.1 of Carlito syrichta. NCBI lineage: Eukaryota > Metazoa > Chordata > Mammalia > Primates > Tarsiidae > Carlito > Carlito syrichta. The sequence continues at coordinate 586,943 of NW_007260019.1, read as the reverse complement.
GCACACCTCATCAACAAGGGTACCTGCATGATGAATATTTGTATACCTAACCTGAATTGTACCCCACATCTTTACAATAAAGAAAAAAAATATTAATGAAATAAATAGCACCAGGAGAGCTATGGGAACAGAAAGAGCACAGGGTATGTGGCCAGGGTAGGGGCAAGATATCAGAGTGACTCTTAGATTTCTGGTTTGTGTATATTGCACAGTGAAGATGCTCTTAATAATTTTTTGAGTCAGGCAACAGTGGAACCCCAGTGGGGGAATAGGAAGGTGGGGGGGAAGGGGGAAGAGGAAAGGTAGGGGAGAAATGGCAGACAGGACACAGCTGCTTCTTCAATCAGGCTTTTGCAATCGCTCTCCTTACTAAGTCCACCCAATCGTAGCAGTTGTCTTAATTGAATGTAACTTAACTCTTCTCTATAAGTTTGTTTTTCCACTTTTCTACTCCCCAAGAGAGGAATCCACATCATTTACTTATTCATTTATTTATGTATTTATGTATTTATGTATTTAATTGAGTCAGACTCTCACTCTGTCACCCAGACCAGAGTGCAGTAGCACACTCACGGCCACTGCAGCCTCAACCTGCTGGGCTCAGGCGATCCTTCCTCCTCAGCCTTCCAAGTAGCTGAAATCACAAGCGCATGCCACCATCCCCAGCTACTTCTTATTTATCTATTGTAGAGACAAGGTCCCACCAAGTTGCCCAGGCTGGTCTCGAACCCCTATACTCAGGCAATCCTCTCACCCCAGCCTCTCAAAGTGCTGGGATTATAGGTATGAGCCACCGTGCCCAGTGGGATCTTTATCTTTTAATCTTCAAATCTCCCAGCCTGGGCAACTGGGTGAGACCTCATCTCTACAGTAAATCAGAAAATTAGCCAGGTGTGGTGGTGTGCACCTGTAGTTCCAGCTACTTGGAATGCTGAGGCAGAAGGATCACCTGCACCCTGCAGGTTGAAGTTGTGGTGGCCACGAGCATGCCACTGCAATCCAACCTGAGAGACAGAGTGAGACTCCAACTAAAAAAAAAAAAAAAGATCTCACTGCTGTAACAAATAACCAAAAACTGGATGACTTTAAAAAACTGAAATGTATTCTCACAGTTCTTAAAAAACTAAAATTTATTCTCACAGTTCTGGAGGACAGCAATCCAACTCATGGTGTGGGCAGGGCCACACCCCTTCCCCAGGCTCTGGGAAGGACCCTTCTTTTTCTCTTCTAGAGTCTGGGGGCTCCCAGCTTTCTTGGCCTGGCAACAGCATCCCTCTATGTCTGCCTCTGTCTTCACATGGGCTTCTCTGCATCTCTGTCTCTGACTGCCTTTCTCTTTATATACATATATATATATTTTTTTTTTGAGTCAGGGTCTTACTCTATTGCCCAGGCTGGAGTGCAATGGTACAATCATGGCTCCCATAGCCTCAATTTCCTGGGCTCAGGTGATCCTTCACCTCAGCCTTCTGAGTAGCTGGGACTGCAGGTCTGCGCCATCACACCCAGATAATTTTTCAATCTTTTGTAGAGACAAGGCCTCACTATGTTGCCTAGGCAGGCCTCGAACTCCTGAGCTCAAGCAATCCTCCCTCGGCCTCCCAAAATGTTGGGATTAGAGGTGTGCACCGCTGTGCCTGTCATTTCTCTTAAAAGGACTCCTAGCACCAGATTTAGAACTCACCCTAAATTCAGGATAATCTTATTTCAAGTTCTTTAACTTAGTACATCTACGAAGACCATTTTTCTGAAGAGGGTCACATTCACGGTTCTGAGGGTTAGGATGTGGACACATGTGTTGGGGGGGTCACTATTATGTCCACCACACTCAATAAGCACTGGATGAATGAGAGAGTCTGTCATACAATGAACCGTGCACAGTTTAACACTGCTGAAGCAGGGAGTGCCCGGCCTGTGAACTAGACAGGAGCGAGATCCTGCAAGGCCCGTAAATCCAGCTCTGTGGTTAAGAATATATCCCCTAGGATATTGTTTCACTACTCATCTGCTCCAGATGGCACCTGGGATTCCTGTTAACACTTACATTCCCAGGGCCCTCCCAGACTTTTAGGGAAGGGAACCGAAAATCGGAATACCTAACAAGTTGCAATCTCATTCTTAAAACCCACTGAAGCCTTCTGGGGGAATGTAAAATGGTACGGCTATCACGGCAAGTTCTTCAAAAGTTAAACAGACACCTATAAACAGAGCCGTTCCACTTTGATGAATTTACCTAAGAGAAATAAGAGCATAGGAGAAGAGAAGTCACGCCTGCCTTCTCACCTGTGTCCCTACCCTTTCTCATGCACCCCTGCCCTCCTACCTGCACCCCTGCCCTCTCACTTATGCCCCTGCTCTCTCACCTGTGCTCCTGCACCCCTGCCGTCTCACCTGCCCTCTCACCTGCACCCCTGCTCTCTCACAAGTTCCCTTGCCCTCTCACCTGTGCCCCTGTCCTCTCATCTGTGCCCATACTCTCTCACTTGCACCCCTGTCCTCTCACCTGCACCCCGTTCTCTCACCTGCTCTCTCACCCGTGCCCCTACCCTTTCACCTGTACCCCTGCCCTCCATACAAAGACTTGTACACCAGATTTCATAGCACCTTGATTTGTAATAGCTGAACACTGTAAGCAACCTACTGTTCACCAACGGGTGACTGGATAAGCAAACTGTGGTGTCTATACACAGCGAATTTCTACTCAGCAAAAAAAGGAGTGAACCACGCAGCCACATGGACGCGTCTCAAAATAATGATGTTGAGCAAAAGAAGAAAGACAAAAATAAAATAGTACATGCACCATGATTCCACTTATAGAAGACTCTAGAAAATCTCCCGTGACAGAAAGCAAATCAAGGGTTATTTGGGGATGGGAGGGAAAGTGGAGGGCCAGAGAAAAGGAAAGGGGGACCAGGAAAATTTCGAGGTGATAGACCGTGATATATTTCACGAGCTTATACAAATACCAAAAGTCATCAAATTATGGCGCACTTTAATTTATTGTTTATTGTATATCAATTAGACCTCAATAAAACCATTTTTAAAAAGCTCTCTGGAGCATTTTTCATTAAAGGAGAAGCATGATCAGGTTTTCAAATATCTGCCAGGGGATAATTACAAATACAGTCAAGTCATGCTTTGTCATATTCCACTGTAAAACTATACCACATTTATCCATTTTCCCGCTGAAGACTATTTTGTTTCTCTCCAATTGTTAAATATTACAAAAATGCCTCAATGAACAGTCTTGTAAGTTTCTCCAAGTACTCACATGTAACAGTGTCTAGTGAAATACCTACAAATGAAATTGTTATGTCACAAAGTGTGTGTGCCTTCAAGTTTACTAAACTGCCAAATTGCTGTCTCCAAAGTCATTGGAAAAACATCCACTCCTGTTAGTGTTTCGCTGTATTATCAAATGTTTTTAATTTTGTTGGGTATAAAATGGCATCTCATTGTTCTTCTAATTTATGTTTCCGATTATGTGAGATTGTATCTTTTCTTATTTCTCTTGGCCATTGAGCTCTCCTCCACTGTGAATTCTGTATATATCCTTTGCCTGTCTGTCTAGTGGGTCACTTACTGATTTTTGTGAGCTGTAGTTTATCGTGTATTCTTGCATTCAAATTCTTTGTTAGCTATACGCTTTGCAAAATGCTCCCAACCTGTGGCTCGTCTTTTCCCTTTGTTTAATGGTGCCATCTGTTTATAGTATATTGGTTTCTTCATGTTACTTTAACAAATTGCCACAAACTTCGTGATTAAAGCAGCAAATTTCTTATTTTATAGGGTCAGAGGCTCCGAAATGAGTTTCGCTGGGCTAAAATCAAAGTCTCAGTAAGGCTCTCTTCCTCTGGAGGCTCTAGGGGAGAATCCATTTCCTTTCCTTTTCCAGCTTCCAATTGCCTGTATTTCCTGGTTTGGGGCCTCTCCCTCCATCTTCAAAGTCAGCTGCATAGAATCTCTCTCGCGCTGACACTCCTGCCTCCTTCTTATAAGGATATTGGGCTAGCCCAATTTATTAAAGAGTTCACCTTCCCTGCTAATCTGCTGTGCCATCTTTAACATGCAGCAAGCTTTCATAAATGCATAGGTTTGCTTCCAAGCTCTCTACTTTGTGCCTTTGATTATTTGCATCTCAAAGTGTGGTTCAGGGACTAGCAACAGCAGCATCAACTGGTAGCTCTGTAGGAATTCAGAGTCTCAAGTTTCACCCCAGACTTTCTTAATCAGGATCTGTGGTTAACAAGATCTCTGCAGGATATGTAGCATGAGCATCAAAGTTTGAGAAGCCCTGGTCTACCCAATGCTTTTGAAATCTTAAATACTATAGCTTTATATTAACTATTGATACCTAGTAAGTCAAGTTCCTCTCTTTGTTCTTCTTCATGTAAAAGGCATAGTTTGATTTATGAGTAATTGGAAACTTTATAGTACTCTAAGCCAATTCATTAGCTTATCATATTTCCTCACTTATTTAGGTGTTAATATTTTTCAATAAACTCTGGTAATTTTCTCCATGGAGGTCTTGCATGTCTTTTTTGTGAGTTTTGTTCCTAGAAATCTTGCAGATTTTGTGCTATTAATGACAGATTTTTTTATTATTACCTTTTCTAGTTGTTGCAGATATACTGAAACGCAATTTGTATTCGCATATTGATCTAGCAACATTGCGGGACATTTTTAATCAGTGCTAACGGTATTTCTATGGAGAGAGTCCCCTGGCCTCTTCTTTTTCATAGATAATACTATTGCCTGTGAATCATAACAGCTTTGTTTCTTCTTTTCTTCTCTTAACTTTTTAAAATTTTTCTTGTATTAATCCCCTAGCTAGGACTTTCATTAGAATGATGAGTAGAAGTAGTGAAGCAGAGATGGTCTTGATCCTAAACTTAAGAGAGAATAATTTTTTAAATTTCAACGTAAATTAAATGTTTGCAGTAGTTTTTTGTTTGTTTGTTTTTGAGTTGGAGTCTCACTCTGTCAACCAGGCTGGAGTGCAGTGGCATGCTCACAACCACCGCAGCCTCGACCTATTGGGCTCAGGTGTTCCTTCCACCTCAACCTTCCAGGTAGCTAGAACTACAGGCCTATGTTACCATGCCTGGCTAATTTTTTGATTTATTATAGAGACAAGGTCTCGCCAAGTTGCCCAGGCTGGTCTCGAACCCCTGGGCTCAGGCAATCCTCTCGCTTCGGCCTCCCAAAGTGCTGGGATTATAGGCATGAGCCTCTGTGCACGGCCTGCAGTCGTTTTTTAATGGATACAATTTATGAGGTTAGGAAAATGCTCTTTATTTTTTATTTTTTTGAGTTGGAGTCTCACTCTGTTGCCCAGACCAGAGTGTAGCGGCAGCTCCCGGCCACTGCAGCCCCGACCTGCTGGGCTCCGGCGATCCTTCCGCCTCAGCCTTCCAAGTAGCTGGAACTACAGGTGCGCGCTACCACCCCCGGCTGATTTTTTGATTTATTGTAGAGATGAGGTCTTTTTTCTAGTTTGCCAAGATCTTTATGCACCCTCATGGCCACTGCAGCCTTGACCTGCTGGGCTCAGGTGATCCTTCTGCCTCGGTCTTCTAAGTAGCTGGAACTATAGGCATGCACCACTACGCCTGGTTAATTTTTAAAAATTTATTGTACAGATGAAGTCTCGCCAAGTTGCCTAGATTGGTCTCAAACCCATGGGCTCAGACAATCCTCTCACCTGACCCTCCCAAAGTGCTGGGATTATAGGCATAAGCCACTGCACCCGGCCAGTCAAGTGCTTTTTATGCATCAACTGACTGAGCTGTCTGGTATGCACATAAAATGGGGTGAAAGGGAACCCCTAGAAATAGCAATTGTGTTAAAGTGGAGAGATTATGAGGGTCATTTGTATCTATTTAAAAAATCTGTTTGTAATATTGTTACATTGCTCCCATATTTTAAGTACTTCCTTCTTCAGGGTACCCAATAAGAGTGTTTCAGGATCCAAGTGAACTTATATTTTTGTTTCTTCTCAGGACATCCAGAACATCAGCCTATTCGATGGCATTAAGGGAAGAATGTCTACAGAAATTCAGATCACATGAGCACTCATACATTCTAAAAGTATATATCGAGCACTAATTGTATTCCAGACACTGTGCTAGAAGCAAGGATTAAACAACTGAATAAGATTGGGCCCATTTCTCAGAGAATGAGCATCTTGTGGTGCTTAAAATCCTAGAGCCACATCAACGTTTTACAAGCGGTTGACCTTGAGTCAATTACTTAAGCTCCAATTACCTCATTTGTAAAGTGACGATATAAAATAATCATAGAACATCCTAATGGATTTTGCAGTGATCAATATGAGTGATTAAGAGGTACTAATATTTCAACTTAAACAATAAGAAAAATATATCTCATTACATAAAAAGAAACCCTGATATATGCCTTGGTTGGTTACCGCACTAATCAATGGACTCAAGGGCTCAATTACTTTTCATTTGTTGCATCCGAACAGACAAGACTTTCTGGGTTTCCTCACTCAGTATTCGATCATTTTCCTTATGTCTTCTTGTTTTCAGGTTCATTCCCACCTTGTTGCAATATAATTGCCAAAGCTTCTGGCATTCAGCAACTTTCAAAAAGCAACTCTTTTCTTCACCTTTTAGATTTCTCTTCATGTCCCATTGACCAGAATTGTATTACATGTCCATGCTGAAACCAATCACTCTAAGATAAATTAGACCACAGAAATTAGTTTAGGCCAGGCATATGCAACCCGTGGCCCACAGGACGTATGGGACCCAGGACAACTAATAGTGTGGTCCCGGCAAATCTTTTAACATTGTGTATTTTTTATCGTTTATTTTCTTCATGACTCCACATGTAGTTCCATTTTTGAAGTTCACATCTTATTCCTGACTTTGCTTTTTGGCAGCACATACTTTTGTGAGCAGCTATTTTCAGTTATGAAGCACACGAAGAGCAAAATTCAAACAAACATTTCTGATGAGCACCTTGAGAACTCACTAAGAATTGCAGCCGCTTCTGTGGAGCCAGACATTGATAGATTAGTTTTACAAACGCAAGGCCAAATTTTCCACTAGTTTTATACTGTTCTCATTTTTCTATATTTCACAATAAAAATATTCAAAAAAGAAGTCTTATTATGTATATGCACTAGCCATATTATTTAATTTATGTGCATCCCAAGACAATTCCTCTTTACTCGCTGCAGCTTAGGGAAGCCAAAAGCTGCTCGATGTGACCCAGGGAAGCCAAAAGTTTGGACACCCCTGGTTTAAATCAATCGGGACACGTGTTTCCTTGAGGAAGAATAGTAGACATCCAAGCAAATTAGAGTTCTTCCAGCCATGAAGAAAGGAACTGGTTGTTTTATGACTATAATATACACAATATACCAATATGCAATATATGGTTTTTCATCCACGGTTTCTGTCTCCTAACTCCCATCGCCCTTGTTGCAGTATTTTTTTTATAATGTTAGAGTGCTTCAGTCCTCAGATAACAGGATCTCTTTCTCTCTCTGACTCTTTCCTACTTCCTTTCACCTCCCTAAGGCAGGACTCTTCTACTTTTCTGTCTTGAAGCTGGCCATGAAGAAATTCTCTACCCTATCTTGTCTGATTGACAGTCATAAGACCTTCCTCTTAGGAGGGGTCCCGCCCCATACGTAGCATAGGAAGGAATGCTACATAGAGAGGCCAAGATGCATCTGAACAGACAAGACTTGCTGGGTTTCCTCGCTCAGTGTTAGATCATTAGCATGGTTGTCAATCATGCCTATCTAATAAGTCTCCACAAAAGGTCAAGAGGACAGGGTTTGGGGAACTTGCGGATAGCGAAACATGTGGCAGTTTATAGGAAGGTGAAAAGAGCTCATCTAGGTGCCAGGAGAGCGGTGCACCCCAACTCCATGGGGACACCAGCTCCTGAACTCGGGACTCTTTCAGACCTCGCCCCATGTATCTCTTCCTCAGGCTGTTTACTTGTAGCCTTTAGAATATCCTTTGTGATAAACCAGTAAAGGTGTTCCCCTGAGTTCTGTGAGCTGCTCTAGCAAATTAATCAAACCCACAGAGGGGGTCATGGGAACTCCAATTTGAAGTCAGTCTAGCGAGAAGTTTCAGAAGTATGATTTGTGATTTCAGACTTGTGATTTACTGGAAGAAGGAGGTGCTCTTGTGGGACTGAGTTTTCAACCTGTGGTTTCTGAGACTATCTCCAGGTAGATAGAATTGAATTGGAAGACACCCAGCTGGAATTGTCTATACCCAACACAATTCTGTCGACTGTGTTTGCCTTGTCTGTAGGGAGAAACCCCTACGCTTTGGGTCACTGAAGTTTTCTGTGTTGATTGTTGCTGTGCAGGGAGAATAGAGGGAAACACAGTTTGTGTTTTTTCTTCAGGGTAGGCAAGAACAGTATCTACTGCAAGACTGTTGTAAAACTTTCATGAGAGAACTTGTGTAAAGCCCTTGGAATGGGACCTGGTGCATAGTAAGCACTCAAGTAAGTGTTCACTACAAATATTTCTCATGCACTTTGCAATTCAGTTATAAAGCTAGGCAGGTTTTTAATAAATGCATTTTTCTTTTCTTTTTAAAAAAGCAGGAGTAAGCATTTTTGTTAGATTCTGAGGCAAGCAGCAATCTCATTCTATATGCTTTCAAATACTTTTTTTTGAGTCAGAGTCTCACTCTGTGACCCAGCTGGAGTATAGTGGCATGCTCAAGGCCACCACTGCCTCAACCTGCTGGGCTCAAGTTGCTGGGGACTACAGGTGCCACACCCAGCTAATTTATTTATTGTAGAGACGAGGTCCTGCCAAGTTGCCCAGGCTGGTCTCGAACCCCTGGGCTCAGGCAATCCTCTTGCCTCCACCTCCCAAAGTGCTGGAATTTCAGGTGTGAGCCATTGTGCCCGGCAGTGTATTTTTCTTATGTGTCCAATGATGGATGCCAACAAGGTGACTATGACGCACAGAGAAGAAGCCCTAATCTGCTGTGGATGGTGGATATGAAGGGAGAGGGTTGGAGGAGAGTCAGCGAGGACAGACTTCTCAGAAAGAGATGACCTCCAGCTGAGTCTTGAAAGACAAAAAGGAGTGAACAGTTAAAAAAAATGGAATGGGAGTGGAGCATGGGGCTAGAGACTAAAATGCCCGAGAGCAGGGACTGCCAGCCAGGGGGAGTGTGTCTGGAGGAACAGAGTCTATTGGTGTCGCTGAAAGACAATATGGCTTACACTTAAGCACACACCAGTTTATTTTCTTGCTATCCAAGAAACCAGCAAGGTGACAAAAGAGTGTACTCGTTCAGAAAGGGCTGTATAGTTGGGGAAAAGAGTCTATCCTAAGTTGCCAGTTTATCAAGTGAGAAAGTTTGTAAGGTCACTCCACAAGGTCATAATTTCAACTGCATATCGGTTGTGCCAAAGAACAGTTAGAGCAGGACAATCTAAGGGCCAGGTGTACTGATCATCGGTTTCAAGAAGAAAAGAAAAAGGCCTGGCATATTTAAGAAGCAAATAGAAAGGATTCATTTCTATCTGCTTTTGGAAGGCCAGGTTGCATCCACCAGCGACAGGATGGGGCAAGCTGACAAATGAGCAGCAGGCAGGGGCGACTGTTCAGGCAGTGAGCCGAGCATGAGTGTGTGAGGGGAAATTCTGGGCCAGGCTTCAAGTTCCTACTTTTTTTTTTTTTTTGAGTGGGAGTCTCACTGTCGCCCAGACTGGAGCGCAGTGGCCACTCCCGGCCACCGCAGCCTCGACCTGCTGGGCCTGGCGATCCTTCCGCCTTAGCCTTCCAAGTAGCTGGAACTACAGGCGCGTGCTACCACGCCGGCTGATTTTTTGATTTCTTGTAGAGATGAGGTCTCGCCAAGTGGCCCAGGCGGGTCTCGAACCCGCGGGCTCAGGCAATCCACTCCCCTCAGCCTCCCTAAGGCGCGGGATTACCAAACCCGGCTCAAGTTCTTACTTTCAACAGATCATCCCTCATGGTTTGTTTCATTCGAGTCGCAAAGATGCAAAATATACTTTGTCTCAGCTTAGTTTGGGTAACAGTATTTTTCCACTAAACATGAACCCTGAAAGAGACGACCTTTCCTAATAAAGCTTGAGTCTAACTGGGCGTAAATTCAAAATAGAGCCAACATGGCCACTTGCTGGCTGTAGGTCACACACATCCTCTGGGTTCCCAGAAACCCTGCACACTTGCTTGTGGTTTCTGAGGCTATCTCCAGGTAGATAGACTTGAATTGGAAGACACCCAGCTGGAATTGTCTGCACCCAGGGCAACTCTACCTACTGCAGAATTGATTGCTTGCTTTGCCTGTGGGGAGAAACTCCCACACTTTTGGTCACCGAAGTGTTCTGTGTTGATTGCTGTTGTGGTGTGAGAATAGGGGGAAACATCGTTCATGTTTTTTTCTTCAGAGTAGGCAAGAACAGTGTCTTACTACAGGGCTGCTGTAAAACTTTAATGAGAGAATTTTGGGGCTTTCTAACTCTGTTCCAGTTTACAGCACCTGAATCAGCCATTGGACTCTGACTTGCATCAACCAATCAGAGCGCAGCAAGTGTTGACCATTCAGAACTCAGCAGGCATCAACTAATCAGAACTCTGCACATCTGCACCCTTAATTTGCTTACGTGGACCAAAGTGGGAATCTGGACAGGAACTTTGTTTATCAAAGACAACCCATCTTTTTGTTCTCTTGGAAAGCACCTTTATTTTGTACCAAAGACAGCATCTCCCTGGTTTGCAAACTGTTTACTGGAATAAAGGTTTGTTAGCAACCTGGGAATTCAACAGCATGTTTCCAGTTTTTGTCTTCTTGGAGGAAAGAATTCACCCAAGAGACAGAGCAGTGAAGCAAGCAGAAGCTTTATTTAGGGAAGAGAGTACACTCTGAAAGAGAATGGAGCAGGCTGACCTGGTTGGGAATAGTCCCAAGGGTTTCTGTGCTGTGTTTTTTTATATTCCTTAACTTTCTTTCTGTTGGTCCTCTCCCTGATTTTGAATTGTTTCCACCCAGGGGTAGGGATGTTATATGACTTAGGGCTTCTGCATATGTGCGGGGCCCAGTGATCAATAGCGTCCTACCTAATGGCAGCATTATCCACTACTTCCAACCCAGGAAGGTTCTACAGTGGACAAATTGGTATTTAGGGCACATGTGCAGATCCATGGAATTCCCTCTTTGTTTTGGTTACCCCTTCCCAGGATGTTATTGACTACAAGTTGACAGTTGCAGCGCTGGAGTGAACGAATGTTGGGCATTCCTTGGACATTTTTTCCTTGGGTGCCACCCTCTGGATCTTCCTCTTTACCCCACTCATGTCTGCCTTTGTAGCCTAACAGTCTCTTGATTTTCTTAAAATCTTTTTTTAGTGGATTTATTGACATTATTTTGTGTCAGAAGTGGGATCTGAGGCCAGGCCTGGTGGCTCATGCCTGTAATCCCAGCACTTCGAGAAGCTGAGACAGGAGGATTGCTTGAACTCACAAGTTAGAGACTACCCTGAGCAACATAGTGAGATCTGGTATCTACAAAAAATAAAAAAATTACCTGAGCCTGTGGGTTCGAGACCCACCTGGGCAACTTGGCGAGACCTCATCTCTACAATAAATCAGAAAAATTAGCTGGGTGTTGTAGTGTGCGCCTTTAGTTCTGGCTACTCGGAAGGCTGAGGCAGAAGGATCAACAGAGTCCAGCAGGTCAAGGCTGCGGTGACCAGGAGCATGCCACTACACTCCAGTCTGGGCAACAGAGTGAGACTCCAATTCAAAAAAAAAAAAAAATTAAAATAAAAATAAATAAATAAATAAATAAATAAATCAGATGGGTGTCTTGGTGTGTGCCTGTAGTCAAGAGACTGAGGTGGAAGGTTCTTCTGAGTTTAGGAGGTTGAGGTTGCTGTGAACTGTGATTGTATCATGTTACTCTAGCCTGGGTAGCAGAGTGAGACCCTGACCAAAAAAAAAGCGGGAGTTGAAGCAACACTCGAGCCTTCTCCTGACTTTTTCCTGGACCAATGCATCAGTGCCTGCAAGAGCCCTTCGAATCCAGTTGTCTTTTTGGCAGTACCAGGAGGCCTTGGGTAAGTCCTGTCCAATTCTTATTTCCCATGCCTTTGGTTGAGATCCCAGATACTTTATTTCACTTCAAGGAGGGGACTTCTCCATCTGGTTTTTATAGGGGTTTCTCAGGGAGGGAATCCCCTATTTGATTTGAAGACCTGGTCCATAGGTTTGTGAGGATGCTCACACTAAGGTTGCACTAGAAGGGATGCCTTCATGGGTAAGTGAATGAATGCTAGAAATGGGAGTACTAGGGGGCATCCCCACCTCCAGACTGGGTCATCCAAAGATGACATGGAGACTCGGAGACCAGTAGAGTGAAGCAACTCTTTAATAACGCTCTTGCAAGAACAGGTGTCCCTCAGATGAGCAGGCATACCGAAGCAGTTCTGCCAGAGTATTTAAGCCCTAAAACACAAGTCCCTCCCCTGTTTCCCCATAGGCTGGGTACTTCCAGAGGTTACATCACTTTCCCAGACATCACCTTCATGTAGTACATTGATTGGGTAACCTGGTTAGTTCATTTGCATGTCCTATTTAATTGGTTCACAGAGGTATGACAAACTTACTTCATTTGCATGTCCTACTTGCCAGTTGGCTTACAAGATTTTGTTCTAATTGGTTCCCACTGAAGTTTAAATGAAAAAGCCCACCAAAGTAAAAGCCCACAAAAAGAGAACAAGAAGCAGGAAGTGACTCAGCAAAAAAGTAGTGACATGCAGTTTGTGGCTTTCTGGGAAAATAAATCATTCTTTTTCTTACAATGAGCAACCCATGTTCTAAGTTTTCCTATGCTAATCAACTGACCTCTGATACTCCAGCTGGCTTTCTGAAGAAAAACAAAAGTGCATGGTCCAGAAAGTTGTTGTTGATTAGGTCTCTGGACAAAAATTACCTGGGATGACTCTTAAATGTTGCTGGCAAAATGGGGCTCCTTTGACATTTCAAACTTTGCCTACCTGCTTGCACAGTTAAAACAGAAAATACCAAATGTCCCAGAGACAAGAGGAGACCGTTTTTCAATTGGTGCTTTGAAAGTTCTAAATAAAAAAGACTACCATGGCCTCTCTTGATGAAAATAATTCCAAATTAAGTAAATTCTTTAATAAATTAGAAAGGGAGATGAAACTGAAATTAAAGTTGCTGAAATGCTGCTGCAAGATTCTTCTTCCCCTGTCCTTGTACTTGCAAAACTGAAACCTAAGCTGCTAAAACACCTTTGAAAGACCCTTCTTCCACTAATGCCCTCTCACCCACTGCCCTGCCTATCGTCTTCCACACCCATTTCATCAGCCTCCGTTTTATCCTTCACTTTCTCCTTCGTCCGTCACTTTTTTAGCTGGTTATTTTGAAAAGGCTCCTAAATTTTCTCCAGGCTTCTCTGTATGTTTCCCTTGTAAAATCCTGTGAAAAAATTCCTATGATTTTATGTAACCTTGGCATCCATTTTAAACATTTTTTATAGCTTGAGGGAATACAAGTGCAGTTGTTTTACATGGATATATTGTGTAGTGGTGAAGTCTGGGTTTTTAGTGTACCCATCACCTGAATAGTGTATATTGTATCCAAGAGGTGGTATTTCATCCCTCACCTCCCTCCCACCCTCTCACCTTTTAGAGTCTCCAGCGTCTATCATTCCACTCTAACCGTCATGTGTACCCATCGTTTATCTCCCACATATGCGTGAGAACACTGACAGTCATTTTGAATCCTCCTCGAATATTCCCAAACTCCTTCTTTAAAAAGCTTAAATTCTGTCTGTGCTTTGAGACCTGAATTTGCTATCCTGTCTTCTCTGAACCCCAGTAAGGGCTTTGGCCATATAGGACAGATCAATTTTAACCTGTTCCATCTGCAGAGACACAGTTTTAATATAACTACTTTTTTAAACTAGTAGTTTTACCTAACTCATGGCTAAAATTAAAGAATTAAAGCTATATGATCTTTATTGTGTCTGTCTGTATTTATATATCTGTACACATGTTGTTTTGTATATTTTCTGTATGATACCAAATTAACTTGTCAATAAACAAGTACTCATAAATCAAGGGAGTAAGCCTCAATGCTTTCCATGTTCATGTGACTTTAGTAATCTTTTGGCAAATAAGACTAATTCAATGTTGCTAATATAATAAAAATAACTGTATCTTTTTAGTTATCACCAAAATATGCATGTATTTAACTTTCTAAAATTCATGTATTTATTCCACAGTCAAAATACATCATAATTTAAGTCATAAAATTTTTAAAAGATAAAAGAGAATTTGTGGCCCAGCTGCATTAACAAAACATACATCAGTCTAAAGTGCAGTGCTAAACAGGTGTTCTCTGTTCCTGTGGTAGAGTAAATACATAACAATTACACCAAGGATCTGAGATGAGGCAAATAATCCATTGAAACTTCTCAATGAACTTCTCAATGAATAGAGGCAGGTTGCAAATAATTGCCATGAAGAGTTTACTGCAAGGTGGAAAAATCCCCAAGTGATTACTATCTCGAACCCCTCATTGCATGTGCCAGGTCTTGGCTTCTGTTTTCCTTCCTCGGTCACATCCGAATTCAGAAAATAGAGTCCCATGTCCCCAAGGTCCTCAGCACAGACTGACATTGATGAGTTTGTATGCAAACTTCATTCAGAACCTCCAGGAAAATCAGGAGCCCAACACAGAATGCAATGTCATTCCTTTAAACACTAGTTTTGACTGTCGAATGAGCTCTGACAAGCCATATGCATTTCATAAACAAACCAAAATACTGTCCTCATACCTTTCTATTTTGTTCTGGCAGGAATGTTAAGTAAGGCTATCCAAGTTTTTCAAAAAAGTTTGTCAGAAAATTTTAACAATGAAAAATGAAAATTCAAAGAGTTTATGCCAAAAAGCAAACCAGTCCTCTTTGGACTGTGACACCATGTAGAAGATGATCAGGCAGTAGATGGTCCCTCCCACAGTCAGCACCATGCTGGGCAGGTAAAGCATCCGGTCAGACAGGCCTCATTTCAGATGGATGGACACACCCTCAGTTTACTGGAAAGACTTCTGCAGCTCTGGAACTTTTTTTTTCTCAGTACCATCACATCCAGTGGAATCAGAGGTCAATTTAGTTGGTGTGGCAAACATGACAGGTGATGTTTCTATGGAAATCACGAGCTTTAATCCCTGTGTGCTATAGGTGTCTGAAGCCTATGCTCCCACCAACTTTCATGTGAAGCTACTAAAATTCGTGTATTTATTCCACAAAGTACATCATAATTCCATAACCTCGTAATACATCTGTGTGTAATTAACTTTAAGGTTCTTGCTTTTATGATACTCACCTAGTATACAGTTATATAAAATGATTAATAGAAAATTTAACTTGAGATGATGATTAGATTTGTCTCATGTCTCTTAAAATTTTCCAAACATAATTGTTATGAATGAAGAATTAAAATCAATGTAAATGAGATAAAAGTTTATTTATAAATAATAACTTTTAATAATAGTTATGACATAACTATTCCTAATTCTTTTAATAATAGTTATATCTTTATAATATATTTGCTTTGAAAGGTACCGCAAATCTTTTTGGTAACTGTACCCTTAGAGTTTTGCTAAGCCAAATTAAATGATGGATATTTATTATCTGGATCATTTCTAAATAAAGTATAATGCTAAGGCATTAATTACTAAATATGACTTTAAGCTCATATGCTTTTGTCTTCTTATTTCAGAGAAACATAAGATAATTAGATGTGTTAGTAAATATGTCCTGTTCCACATTGAAAAAATTGTGCTATTAGAAAGCCTGTCTCTATGCCACATTTATTGCTGAAATCTGTCTAATGTCCCTAGCTTCTGGTTGGAAATGCAGTTTTCCTTCTTTCTACACTTGAAAAGGTATATCTGGTTTTTGTTTTGTTTTGTTTTGTTTCATTTTCTTAGTCAGGGTCTCACTGTTTTGCCCAGGTTGGTGTGTAGTAGCACAAGCATGGCTCATTGGAGTCTCAATCCCCTCAGTTAAGGTGAGCCTCCAGTCTCAGCCTTTTGAGTACCTGGGACTACAGGCATACACCACCATGCCCAGTTTATTTTTTGTTTTTCTGCAGAGAAGAGGTCTTGCTATGTTGAAGCCAGGCATTTTATGCATAGTCTTAAATATGATAAGAAGAAGAGGTCCACATTGTTGCCCAGGCGTATCGAATTCCTGAGCTCAAGCAATCCTCCTCTCACCTCTATCTTTCAAAGTGTTGGGATTACAGGGGTGAGCCACCGTGCCTGGCCTGAAAAGGCATATTTTTGCTTGGCTGGGTTGATAACCCTCTCTTTCTACCATTTTGTCAACTCCTGTAACTTTTTTCTCTGGTCCTAACTTTGCTGTTATGGCCTGTTGCTAAAATGTTTATCTTAAGTGTCTAGAAAAGCAGTGTTTTCCTCCAATATAACTTGATTCTGTATTCCTGGCTTTTCTTGATGTGCCTGAATTCCATGTAACCAGGAAACTTCTTGTGCCGTTACTAAGGGCCATGTACTCCCCTACTCAAGGTACTTGTTTTCTTGTTTACATTCCTCTACAATATAGTGTACACTCACAATTCTGGACACACTCTTCCTGTGTCAATTAACATCAAATACCCTTTTGATTAGGTTAAACTTTCAAGTTATCTAAATGGGCTTTCCATAAATAGAAACCATCATATTACAGGAGGTTTTATTGTTTGTTTTTGACTTTTTCACCTTTTAGATGACTGGTTTAGGAAACAAAGATTCTGAATTTTACAAAGATAATTTCCTGTGCTTCATGTTGTCTTTATTGAGTTTTTGATTATTTAGAAACACTGAGCTTTACAAGGGTTAAGGTTTTTACACCCATAAAACTTTCTGTGTTACTTTTGAACTCTAGATTATCTCTCTGGTTAAATGAATAACTATTACTTAGCAGTGACCTGCGATTCTGTTTTGATCATTTTGAATGTTCAGACATCTTTGGCAGGGTTCCCCAGGATCAAAATCCTAAATTAAGTCTTTTTGACCTAAAATTAACTTTGAGATTTTCCAGTCAGGCTTGTAGAGATACTAAATGATTAAGCTTGTTGGATAAATTGTATGGGAAACATTGTCCATACTAAGTTATACTAGCTCTTCTTTCAATTATATTTATGGAAATGTTATTGATATAAATATTCTAAAATTATATACATTTATAAAAATCCAATATGTTATCAGTTATGGGATTGGTTGGCCTGTTTTTTTTTTTTCCAGATTATATGAAATTTATAAAAGTCTGATGGTCCTGATGTGATACGTCAGCCACGATTCTTGTTTTCTTAAAACGCTACATGTAATAGGGATAACTAAATGTCCCTGTTCATTGTGACCTTTCACCAGATTTTAAACTCTGGGTATTCTAAGTTTTTGTCATCTACAGTTAGTTGTTTTAAAAAATTATTCTCCAAAAGCATTTGCAATCAGCTGTACTCCAAAATTGTTTTTCATGGAAAATATTATTTTTAAAAAATTTTATTTTAAAGATGGGGTACAGTTCAGGATTAAGTACACAGTGGCCATCATACAGGTAAAGTTTGGGTCTCCCTTTGGTCCCCACTTCACCTGGTTTGAGATCATAGTAAATATTCTAACAAGTACTCTTGAACACAGATTTCTCTGATAAATTTTAAATCAATGAACTAAATAAAAATCTCCAGAACTCTAATAAAGAAACCGATGAGTTTATAAAACAGCTAATAAATATCAAACAAAACAAAAATTAATTACATGATAGCTGGTAAAGATAATATTTTATAAATTTTATTTAAAACATGTTTGGTTCTTAAAAGTTTTGTTTTCCAATTTAAGGAATTGTTTGTAAACTATCTAAATTAGCATAATTTGGTGAAGTATATTTTGTGAACAAAGGTTTGGGCGCATTTGCTTTTTCTCCCAACTTGATTCCACCTAAATTCAGAAACTACTCATGAGCATTCTTATTTTTATTGACATAACTTCAATAAAATCTACTCTCTCTTTATAAATCAGATACAATTGGATACATTGGTTATATTAACAAGCCTTTGACTGAAATATATTTAATAGTATGCACAAAATGCCTGACTTCAATAGTTCTTGGCCTTACACTGCATTAGTAAAAATTGTCACTTCCTAGCAAGTCCCAAAACTTTAAGGCTGTAAGTAAAGTCTAAATAAAGTCTGCCTTGGTTTGGCTTTAGCCTCAAAAGATTCTAAAATCTGATATTCCTCTATGATCAATGTGGAAATAAAAAGTTATGTTTCCAAAGAAAAACTGTAATATACCTGTTATTCGATTTTTTTTTTTTTTTGAGTTGAAGTCTCACTCTGTCACCCAGACTGGAGTGCAGTGGCTGCTCCCGGCCACCGCAACCTCGACCTGCTGGGCTCCAGCGATCCTTCCGCCTCAGGCTTCCAAGGAGCTACAACTACAGGCGTGCGCTACCACACCCGGCTAATTTTTTGATTTATTGTAGAGATGAGGTCTCTCCAAGTTGCCCAGGCAGGTCTCGAACCCGCAGGCTCAGGCAATCCACTCACCTCAGCCACCCAAAGCACGCGATTACTGGCTGAGCCACCGAGCCCAGCTCTGTTATTAGATTGTAATCTTATGTGCACTGTTTTCAAATTCTTGTTATCTACCTGTAGACAAGACTAGAACCTGAATTCTAATTTCCTTCAATATTCAGCTACAACTAAATATTGATAAAGTCCCTGGCCTTCTTCCCCCACGTAGGATTAGGAATGCTCTGGGGACACTTAGATATTAAAATTGGAGGCAAACTAGTCAGAGCTCTGGTCTACGCTGGGTTTGCTCTGTTTATCCTTAACCCCAATATGGTTTCAATGTCCCCTACCCAGAGTTCTGAATTCATCCAGATGGTCAAGGTAGACAACCAACCCATGAAGTTTTCTAAATCTCTATCCCCTTCCAATTTGGGTCCCTCACTGGCAACCATTGCTTTTTGTTTGTCCCATCAGATCTCATACATCTCCTGGAACGGGACATCTTAGAAGCTCATATTTCCTTCTCTCACAAGGGAGAAATAATGCTTAGGCCATCCTCATCAGGAGATTCTGCCTTTCTGGCACTATTGACAAGATTGCATGCTCCATTGTCTACGCCATCAGGGCACAATAGAGACCCTAGGTTCCCTTGCTTGTGTGGTCCTGGACAACTGCATTGGGTTAGGCTACTCCTCACTGCACAGTCACTAACACTGTCACTAACACTTCCTGCTGTACCTGAGTAAATGTTTCCAGTCAGGTTGAATTAGGAATATCTAAGATCCAAAAGCTGGCTGAATCTCTGAAGAAAACACCTTCAGAAAACCTCCTGACCAATTTCCAGCTGGCTTTCCTCTGGTATAGGGTATTTTCTGTGTTCTGCCTTATGAATCTTTTTTATTTTTATTTTTTTTTAAGTCAGAGTCTCACTCTGTCACCCAGGCTGAAATGCAGTGGCACACTCATGGCCACCCCAGTGTTGACCTGCTGGGCTCTGGAGATCCTTCCGCCTCAGCCTTCCAAGTAGCTAGAACTACAGGTGTGCGCTACCATGCCCAGCTAATTTTTTGATATATTGTAGAGATGAGGTCTCACCAAGTTGCCCACGCTGGTCTCGAACCCCTGGCCTCAGGCAGTCCTCTCACCTCGGTCTCCCAAAGTGCTGGGGTTACAGGCTTGAGCCACCACACCCGGCTGTCCTATGAATTTTAATGATCCTCCTCATACTGGGACTAAGCATTTGGCTGCTCTTTAAAATAATTCTAGCCAAAAGAGACCCCCACCAGGATCATGCTGACCCAACACCTTGAAATGTTAAACTCACTCCATCTGGAAACCACAATAAATTAACTAAAGAGACTTTAATTCAAACCTAACAAATACCTGAGTGCCTCTCACAGGTTAATGGCTCTAGTTGCTCAATTGGCCATTGCCTTGCAAGGAGAAGGCCTGCGTGGAACTCAATGGACCTGGAGAAGGTAGCCAACCACTCCTGCATTGATGGGACATAATCAAGCTAATTGATCATCAAGGCTGTCTGCCAACAGGTTTTCATTGAAAGGAGGGACATTTGAATTCTGAAAGAGCCAATCCTTCAAGATTGATCCTGAGTGGCTAACTAGGCCCAAATTCAAAATAGAACCAAGTGGTCACTTGCTGGCTACAAGTCACGCACGCATGCACTCTATAGTTCTCAGACTACTTCCAGGCTTGCTTAACTTGGCGACTTTTCTAAACATTCCTTTTTAAGGAGCCTGAATGAGCCAATAGACTATGACCTGCATGGACCAATCAGAACTCAGTAAGTGTCAACCAATCAGAACTAAGCAAGTTTGCATCTTTCATTTGCACAAGTGAACCAGAATGGAAACCTGAGTGGAGCCATTTTCCATAAAAGGCAATCCTTCTCTTTGTACTCTCAGAAAGCCACTTTGCTTTGCACTGAATGCTATGTCTCCCTAGTTTGCAAACTGTTTCCTGAAATAAAGTCTCTTTTGATTTTCTAAAAAGGAAATTTGTTTCAGTGGATTTGTTGACACAGGCTATATGTGGGGGGGGGGCGGTGCATGCTGGGGACAAGGAGAGTTGAAACTTGTTCTGAAAGTTGGGGGGAACCACTGCCGTGTGGTGAAGCTTGGTCTCTGGGGTTTAATCCCCTTCATCTGGGCCTGAAAAACTTACCATTAATACCCAGAAGGAAGACAACATGCCCAGTGGTGTGATTTCTTTTACTGTGACCAGGCGGCTGATCTGTGCTTTTAAACACCTGCATGGAGACACTTGATGTGTGGAAACTTTTTCAGCAAGAATCTGCAAATGACAACTCATCTGAAATCACCAGTTTTGTCAAGTCCAAAGCATGGCCCCTTCAGGGCCAGTGACCGCTGATTCCTCTCTGATCTCCACCTGTCCAGCCTCTCGCCAGAGGTGGCAGCAACCAGAAAGTACCTGGACTGCAGCAGCACCCACCTCAGGTTCAGTTTGCTCTAGGTCAGAAAGGGCAGCTCATTCTGAATTCTCTCCAAAAAGAGGCATTCTGCCAAGACAGAATGTTCCAACTCGGCTACACCCAGAAGATAAAACAACCAATGTGCTTGAGAGAAGCAGCAATCAAGGGAGGAAAGGTAAACACTTTTGTACTTGCTTGGTTGGCTGGAAGTTGAGAAGGAAGTGAGAACGCCCTCCTGCCCTCCGGTGGAGCCGTGTGCCTCTTCTGTGCCTTGGCCACCCTCCTGCACGGATGGGACATAACCAATCTAATTGATCATCAATCATCTGTCCCCACCTCTGCCAGGGCACCTCGTCTAGCACCTCATGTCCTGGTACCTAGTCTGTCCCTCTGAGCTCCTGGAGAGCACCGTCCTCTGTGTCAAAGGCTTCACTATGGCAGTGGCCAAGGACTCAGGCAGCAAGGCGTAGGGAAGCGTATTTCCCTCTCACCGACCTTTCCCCACCTCTCAGACCCATGTCTTTGGACCCAAAGGCCAGAGTGGACAAGGAAGGTCAGAAGAAAGTCAACTTCTGGCTGGGCACAGTGGCTCACACCCGCAATCCTGACACTTTGAGAGGATGAGGCAGGGGGATTGCTTGAACCTGGGAGTTTAAGACCAGCCTGGACATCATAGCAAGATCCTGTCTCTGTCCAACTTAAAAGATAAAAAGGAAAAGGAAAAGAAAAAAATAGAAAAGAAAAGCAACTGCTGTGGCTGAGAAGTCAGGCACGTCCTCTGAAGATGTTCAGTCTCACATCTCATCCTTGGGTAGCACCTAATTTCTTCCAGCAGCCTACACTTAGCATGCAGCTTCCCTCCGTGACCTCTGTCCATGCCGGCTCACGGAGGCCTGAAATGCTCTGTCGACTATGTCGTGGAGGCCAGAATAGTTGCTGCTCCCAGGCTCCATGGCAGCCCAAGTACATTTCACAGGAAGCACTCATCACTCTGCACAGCAATGATTGACTCTCTGCTTCTTCCTCCACCCCGTGCCCTTCTCACAGGCAAGGACTGGGTGTTATGCAAGTTTGCATGCGGGTGCCTTGCATGGAGCCTGCACCCGGAAGGCCCTCCATATCATACCTGTTAGAGTCAACCGAGCACGAGCAGGCACGAGCCTGACTCAAGCTGCCAGCTTGTCCCCAGTGCCCCGACCCCCCGCACTGTTCCTTCTGCACGCCTGCGGCTGGGGCTCGGGCACATGAGCGGCAGGCTGAGGCCAGGCTGAGCAGCCCA
Source organism: Carlito syrichta (assembly GCF_000164805.1). Taxonomy (NCBI): domain Eukaryota; kingdom Metazoa; phylum Chordata; class Mammalia; order Primates; family Tarsiidae; genus Carlito; species Carlito syrichta. The sequence goes on along the minus strand of NW_007260019.1, from coordinate 564,623 downwards.
GAAGCTAGGCCTTTTCCTTCCCCTCAGCCGCTGAAGAACGGGAAAAGAGACTCTCCAGACCGGTTCTGACTGCCAATGCTGGGCCAAGCCCTGTATTCCTCCTATGGTTGGGGTCTCCTGTTGGGGCCCCTTAAGATGCCACTTGGAAGAAGTAGGGCTCTTCAACGGGCAGATTCCTGAATGTGACGCGCTCTCTCCAGCCTTCATGGCTCTACTCTGGGTGGTTTATTTATTTGACCTCCCAGAGCAAATTAAACCTCCCAGAGGCTTGCGGACTCTCAGCCGAGGCTGCTTCCTCTGGGGAAAGAAAGCACCTTTCAGGGGAAAGAGAGAGGCGTGTTCCTTGAGTGGAAGGACACTTTCGAGAACAGCTAATGTTTTATTCTGTCAGGGCAATAAAAGAGTCTTATATGAAAGGGCCCAGAGGCGAAGAAACAATCATTCTGAGCTTCAGAAAGAAAAACAAAACCTCTGGCGTTTGTAGGTCCCGGTCAGCTTCCAAGCCAGCTCCAACCCCAAGCAAGCCCAAGCGTGGACATGACACTCCTTACCAGTGGCTGTCCACTTTCTGTGACGCTACGTGGATCTGTCCTGGGGGATTCCCACTCTCCCCTCCTTTCTCTCCAGCCCTCTCCTCCCTCTCGCCCTTCACTCTCTTTACAATCTTCCCCTCCCCCTTTCTCGCCTAAGCTTGCACATGCGTGCACACACAAGGTTTCCCAGGAGCGTGTCCTCACACCCCATTCCCCTCCCTCACTCGACCGTTCCCACCCCACATGGTCTCTGGAACCCAGGCCCTTCTCTCCTGTCCACACAAACCCTGAGTCCTGCCTTCTCATAGCTAGTTGGCTAGCTCAGTAGAAACATTTAGCTAACCTCCTGTCAAATTGGACTTATATTTATTTCAAAGGTGACTAAGCACTTTCTATATAAGGCCCCAGACTAAGGGCTGGGACCTTATATAAAATTCACACACACACACACAGATACATTTAGATGCAACAGTTAAAACGACGGAGGTGCCCAGGGTGGGCACTTATCTTGGGAATGAAGGGAAAGCATCAGGGAGAAGAGGATACCAGAATGTGGGAGGAATAGAGTGGCTGCAATATCAACAAAGGCACAGAGATGGGAGACAGCGTGATGATGAGAGGAGCCACCAGGAGATGGTCTGGAATTGTTACGTGGCATGTTACAGGAGATGAGCCTGATGAAGTCCTGGGAGAGGGTCCTAGAAGCCTCTTCACACCAGGGGAAGGGCTTGGGCTCTTCTGCACAAGATGGGGAACACATGAAGGATTTCAAGCTGCATGCTACTATTTGGTTGCAGAGTGGAGGATGGCCCTTCAAGTGGTCAGACTGGAGGTAGGGAGCATTGCCAGGAAGCAGTTGCGGTGTTCCGAGGTGGCGAGGGCGTGGATGAGGCCAGGGTGGTGAGGATACAGAGGAGGCAACAGATTCCAGATGCCGTTGTTTTGTTTTTGTCTTTTGAGATGGTTCTCACTCTGTCTCCCAGGCTGCAGTGCAGTGGCATGCTCACAGCTTACCACAGTTTACCTCCTGGGCTCAGGCGAGCCTTCCACCTCAGCCTCCCGAGTAGATGGGACTACCAGTGTGCAGCACTACGCTCAGCTAATTTTTTGATTTTTTTGTAGGGACGAGGCCTCACGGTGTTGCCCAGGCCGGTCTCAAGCTCTTGGGCTCACTCAGGCAATCCTCCCACCTCAGCCTCCCATAGTGCTGGGATTATAGGCGTGAGCCACCGCATCCAGCCCAGCAGTTGATTTTTTTTTTTAAATCACTGTTTGGTAGCCCATAAGAATGGGAAATAGGTCAAACAGAACCTCAGATGATTTTGAGGCATCTGGCCTAAGTCACTGATGGGAGGGGGTAGTGGCTTTTTCTTTTTTCTTTTTTTTAGAGATGGGGTCTCGCCAAGTTGCTGAAGCTGGTCTCGAACCCATGGGCTCAGGCAATCCTCACACCTCAGCCTCCCAAAGTGCTGGGATTATAAGCGTGAGCCACTGCGCGTGGCTAGCAATAGTTTTAATGGAGATGAGGAGTCTGGACAGAGGAGCAGATTTTTGGAGAAGATAATGACCTTGTAGTGGGTTGAATGGTGTCTTCTCCACTCCCCTTATTCCCCTGAAAATATATCCATGTCCTAATTTCCAAGAACCTATGACTGCTACCTTATTTGGAAAAAAGGTCTTTGTATACAGAAGTAAGAATCTTGAGATGAAGAGGTCATCCTGGATTATCTAGGTGGGTCCCACATCCAATGTCAGATGTCCTTATAAAAGGCACATAGAAGCCAGGCTTGGTGGCTCAGCCTGTAATCCCATGCTTTGGGAGGCTGAGGTGAGTGGATTGCCTGAGCCCACCGGTTCGAGACCTGCCTGGGCAATTTGGCGAGACCTCATCTCTAAATTAAATCAAAAAATCAGCCGGGCATGGTAGTGTGCGCCCATAGTTCCAGCTACTTGGAAGGCTGAGGCGGAAGGATCGCCGGCGCCCAGCAGGTCGAGGCTGCGGTGGGGGAGCGGCCACTGCACTCCAGCCTGGGCGACGGAGTGAGACTCCAAGTCAAAAACAAAAACAAAAAAGAAGGCATATAGAGGAGAAAGCTGAGTGAAGCTGGAGGCAGGAATTGGAGGGATGTGGCCACCAGCCAAGGAAGCCAAGGATTGCTGGCAGCCACCAGAACCTGGACAAGGAAAGAAGGATTCTCCCCAGCAGGCTCCACAGGGAGCGTGGCTCTATGGGCACCTTGGATTCAGAACTGTGAGAGAACACAGACCCAGTTTGTGGTTATTTGTTACAGCAGTTGCAGGAAACTAATACGGACTTCTTGCTGGAGGCCATCTTAGTGTAGAAACTCAGCAGGCAGATTAACAGTTCTAAGACTTAGGGGTTTTGGAGGGCTGAAGGCATGGATTTGGGAGCCAGAGGTCATAGTTCAAACCATGAAGTAGAGAAGACGGCCTAGAGAAAATGAACAGAGAACAAAGAACGGTGAGCCAGTCATGAATGGAACACGGGGACACACCGTGTTTGACAGATGAACTTGGGGAAGGGACCATGAAAGAGGCAGAGAAAAGGGGTCAGAGAGGGGGTGGAGGTGGGGAGAGACAGGAAAGTGCCAAGTCACAGAAGCCAAGAGAGCAGAGAATTCGAAGGGGAGAATGCCCACCCGTGTCAACGTAGGAAAGGCTGAGAAAAGGCCCCAATATCTGCTGGAGTTGGTTTTTTTTTGAGTCGGAGTCTCACTCTGTCGCCCAGACTGGAGGGCAGTGGCCGCTCCGGCCACCGCAGCCTCGACCTACTGGGCTCCGGCGAGCCTTCCGCCTCAGCCTTCCGAGTAGTCAGAACTACGGGGATGTGCTACCACGCCCGGCTGATTTTTTGATTTGTTGTAGAGATGAGGTCTCGCTGCCCAGGCGGGTCTCGAACCCGCGGGCTCAGGCAATCCATTCACCTCGGCCTCCCAAAGCACGGGATTACAGGCTGAGCCACTGAGCCCGGCTCAACCAGGTGATTAAGCAGGACACAGGAGATGGCTGACGGGGCCACTGTCAGCAGGGTAGACCTCCTCTGCAGGACCCGCTCCATCCTTCCTTCCCCTGGTCTTTGCTCTTGCCCTGGCTCACTGAGAATTCTCGTCCAAGGCCCCCTCCCTAGGCCACCTCAAGAGCGTCTCTCACCAGCTCTGGACTTCACCGTTGCCATGCCTTCCTCCCAGCCTGGGTTCGTTCTATTGTAACCTGAGTGCAGTTGAAAAATTCATACGTCTTGAATTTCTGTCTCTTCAGATTTTTTGAGCTGGGACACACACATGCACGTGGGCGTGTACACATCCACCCACCCCCCACCCCCATCCCCAAGGCCCCCTCTTTCTCAACACACTGTGGGAGTCTTTGGGCACATTTTCAAAAAGCCCTCCCCAACACATTTGTCCATTGTATACCTTCTTGTTATTTATGATTACCACGATGTGAAAATGATTAAAGAAAGAATGAAAAATAAAATAACGTATTTTTAAAAAGCTCTCCCCACGCTCAATTGTTTTTCCGTGGTTCCATGCTATATTTTTAAAAATTAGGTTGCTGCAGTGGTTCACACCTGTAACCCCAGTACTTCTGGAGGCAGAGGCAGGAGGATTGCTTGAGCCCAGGAGTTTGAGAGCAGCTTAGGCAACATAACGAGAGCTTGTCTCCACAAAAAGTGAAAAAAATGGACTGGGCATGATGGCATTTGCCTGTAGTCCCAGCTACTCGGGAGGCTGAGGCAGAAGGATTGCTTGAACACAGGAGGTCAAGGCTATGGTGAACTGTGATTGTTCCCCTATACTCCAGCCTGGGCAACAGAGTGAGATAACATCTCAAAAACAAAACCAAACAAAGCAAAACCTTATTGGAATGTTGTATTCTGCTCCATAATATATATTTTTTGATATGGTAGACTTATAAAAGATTATACACTGTAGATGTGTATCTTCACCTTTAAATAAATAATAACAAATAGAGTTTTTAAAAAAAGGTGGGCCCTTGGGAGACGATTAAGTCATGAGGGTGGAGCAGTCATGAATGGGATTAGTGCTCTTACAAAAGGGGCCCCAGAGAGTTCTTACACCCTTTCTGCCATGTGAGGACACAGCAAGAAGACAGCAAGAAGCTAGCCCCTGCCAGACTCCAGGTCTGCCAGCATCTTGATCTTGGACTTCCCAGCCCCCAGAACTGTGAGAAATAGATGTCTGTTGCTCAAGCCACCCAGGCCGTGGTATTCTTGTTATATCAGCCTGAACAGATTCAGATACCTCCTGAGTGGGCCTCTGTTGTGACATAGATATTGCTTTTCATCTGCGGTTCCTGGCTCCAAACTCCCATAGCCCTTGTTATGGTCTTTTGTTATCATGTTGGGGCATTTTAGGCCTCAAGAAACAGAATCTTTCTCTGATCTTCTCCTATCCGCCTTTTATTTGACCCAGGCAGGACTCTAATCTGATTGTGGTTTAAAACATCCTCATTCCAGGGAGGGTCCTGTCCCTTACTCTGGAGGAAGGGATGCCGCATAGAGAGGCCAAGAAGAATCTGAACAGACAGGCCTTGCTGGGCTTCCTAATTCAGTCTTTTACCATTAGATTATACCCTATTTACCCAGTCACATTTCTACATGACTGTCAGTCATGCCTATGCAATGAAGCCTTCATAAAAACTCAAAGAACAGGATTCAGAGAGCTTCTGGGTAGTCAGACACATAGAGGTTCCTGGAGGGTGGTGCACTCAGGAAGGACAAGGAAGCACTGCACACCTTCCTCCATACTTCACCCTATGCAGCTCTTCCTCTGTACTCTTTGTAATATCCTTTATAATAAACCAGTAAACATAAGTGTGAACCATTCCAGGAAATTAATTAAACCTAAGAAGTTGGTTGTTCTGGTGAGACCCAGACTTGTGACTGGTGTCAGGGGTGGGCAGTCTTGGGGACTGAGCCCTCACCCCTGTGGGATCTGACATTTTAACCAGGTAGATGGTCTTGGAATTGAATTCAAGGATGTCTAGCTGGTGTCCACTACTTGGTGTGTGGAGAAGACCTTGGTCACATTAGGTCACAGAAGTCTTCTGTGTTGATGATTGCTGTGGTGATATGAAAGCCGAGGAAAAGGCACAGTTTTCAAGAGTTTTTCCAAAATATTCTCCTACTCTTGACCCTTCCCCTTCAATCTTCTTACTCCACAAACACCAGAGCATCTTCTTTAAAATGTATTTTTATCTTTCAGTTCCCTTCTGTCTTCTGCTCACCCCAAGGAGTCCAAATGCCTCTGTTTGACCGCTAAAATCTTTTAGTAACCATCCTCACTTCTCACAACCTCATTTCTTGCTGATCCTCTAGATGAACTTCCCTGTGAATAAAAGAAATACCTCTTACCATAGGCCAGCAGGCCGGACATCTACAGGGAGTGGAGAAAGCATGCACCCAGAGAGTTGGAAAGATTAGAAGAGGTGATCACAGCCTGGGCATGTTGCTCATGTCTATAATCCCACACTTTGGGAGGCTGAGTCAGGTGGATTGCTTGAGCCCAGAGTTTAAGACCAGCCTGGGCAACATGGTGAGACCTATCTCTACAAATAATAATAGTAATAGTAATAAATCAAAAAAAAGAAAGAAAAGAAGAAATGATCACTTGGTTCTAATAAGTGTTCATGGACAGCAAGTATACCACTCCTTAGACTAATATTTTTTCTTTGGTAAGGGTTATCAAACTGTTAGATCAAGGAATTGATATAGACATGTTATACTGAGATTTTAGGCAAAGGCAATTTTTTAATGAACAATATTTGGTACAAGATTGATGAAGTTAAGTGAACCGGCTATAATGTGCTCCCACTCATGTGATATGTGACTGCATTATAGCTAGATAATAACAGTAACAAAGAGACCCCAAGATTATAATGAAATAGGTAAGAAGCATAACAGTCTGGGTGGCCCTAGCTATCAGGACAGCTCTGTCCCATGAGATCAACCTAGGGCCCAGGTTTCTTCCATTTTGTACTTTCTTCATGTGCAAGTCCAAGTTGATCTGCTGTCACGACCACCTTCCAGCCAGCAGGAAAGGGAAAGGAGACTGCAGTGAGCTAACAAATTCAGTGTGTAGGAAGTGAACTGAGTATCACTCCCACTCCTAGTCTACTAGCCCAATTCTCATCACATGGTGCACTCAAATGCAAAGGAAGCAGGGGGGTGTGGGTTCTGGATGGGCACCATGTGCTTAAGTCAAACTCAGCAGGGATCGTGAGACTCTTTACTCAAAGAAAGGAGAAAGGGTAACATAATGGGGACAGTAGCAGCTCTGCCACATTCACCTTTGACCAGCCACTTTTCTTTAGCCTTCACATCCTCACCCGTGACAGGAGGGCAGTAACACTCACTTGCTCTATCCCACAGAGTTGCTTGGCGGATAAGGTTAAATTCAATGCCTGAAGGCTTTGAAATATACAAGACCCACAATGAAGTTTACGAACTCATCTTAGAAAAGTGCTACATGCCTTGTTATTGAATATCACTCTGATCACCTTCGAAGTCCTCCCCTTGGGAAGCTATGCACCAATGCCAGTGCCTAGTCTGCCTGTCAAAGCAATTTTGGAACTCTTTTTCAGGAATGGTCATCAGAGCTGTCGTCATATTACCCTTGATGTCCTGAATGTCATCAAATGTCTTCCTTTCAATATTTCCTTTATCTTCAGGTAAAGAAGAAAGTCATTGGGGGCCGGATCAAGTGAGTAGGGAGGGTGTTCCAACACAGTCATTTGTACAGTCCTGCCAACGTAAGCACACAGTGGCAAGTTCACGAACTTAATTGTCAGATTCAACAAATAACAATGGCAGTTATATTTTTAGAATCTTTTAAAAAGATACTGTGCTCTAATGCAAAATGGTACAACTACTTTTTTAAAAAGTTTGCCAGTTTCTTATAAAGTTAAACAAACACCATGTGATCCAGCAATCCTACTCCTAGGTATTTGCCCACAAGAAATAAAAACTTTTGTTCACACAAAATCACACACCTGCACACAACTGTTAATAGCGGCTTATTAGTGCAAATCATCCAAATGAATAAAGAAACTATAGTACATCCATAGAGTGAAATAGTACTCAGCAACAGAAAGGAGTGAATTCCTGAATCAATGCAATAACCTGGATGGATCTCAGTGCATTACGCCAAGCGAAAAAAGCCAGACTCAAAAGGCTTCATGCTGTATGAGTTCATTTACGTGACATCCTGGAAGAGGTGGGAAAGATTAAAGGGCCATAAACAAATCAGGGACTGCCCTTGTGCCGGTGCTGACACAACTGGATGTGTTTGTCAAAATTCCAGAAAGGGCAAACTTCATGCAATTATGTATACCTCAATAAACTTGATCCCCAAAAGAAAAGGTGCTGTGCAAATGCAAGTGGTGAATGAATAATCATCTACCCACCAGCTCAAAACATGAATCTGCCTCCCATTGGAATGAGATGGTGTACTTCATAACTCTGTCATTTATGCATGACCTCAAATGACGCCCTCAGCAACCCTGTGAGGTAGCAGGAGAATCTCTTTCTCATCTTTTACCAGATGAAACTGAGTCCTTGGATTATCTGCTAATAGCATACAACTCACTAAGTGACAGCTGCAATTTTAACCTGGTTTTCTTTAAAAAAAATTTTTTTTTTTTTTGAGTTGGACTTCTCACTCTGTTGCCCAGGCTGGAGTACAATGGCACAATCATGGCTCACCACAGCCTCAAACTCCTGGGCTCAAGAGATACTTCTGTGTATCTCTTGAGCCTTCAAAGTAGCTAGGACTACAGGTGTGTGCCTCCATGCCTGTCTAATTTTTATTTTTTTGTAGAGACAGGTTCTTGCTATGTTGCCCAGAATGGTCTCAAACTCCTGGGCTCAAGTGATCCTCCCAAAGTGCTAGACTTGCAGACATGAACCACCATACCTAGTCTGTTTTTTTTGTTTATTTGTTTGTTTTTTATTTCTAGTCTCTTCTCTTTCAATGCCATTATGTTGTCCAGGAGTGTTGAATCATGTCAAATAAAGACAAAGGAAGAAACCCAGTGATTCAGAGTGGGGATCAACATAAGACAGGTAGATTTTTTTTGTACCTCTGAATCTGGCTTTCTCTAGCATCCCAGGCAGACGCCTCTGAAGCCCTCTTCTTCTCAAATTGAGGCTACCCTCTCCTCCCTAGGGATTACAGCAGGAGGAGGGCCTGTCTGGCTGTGAGAAAATGACACAAACAGACCCAATAGTATCCAGAGATTGTCCCCCTTGCAGCTAACCAAGAGCACATTTCCTGTGGGCCGTGGTGGTGGTGGTGGACCTGGCCACGAGATTGCCAGGGCCAGAATACACAGTGGAAAAACCTGGATGATGAGATCCCCCTTGTCAAGGAGGACTGTGATGGGAAGTGAGTGTGAGTGCTGAGTGTTAAATACTCCTTTGTCCTCACCTGTGCTTTAGAACGATGGCCCAGACCTGACCAGTTCACATCTGCCTCTTACCATAAGAGTCATTAATGTTTATACTGTACATTAGAATGAAATAGTGTTCTCACATGTGTTGGCTGGTTGGATCCTTGCTGCAACCCAGAGAAAATGATATTCTCATCTTCCCATGCTCTGCTCTGCAGGTGAGAAAAGAAAGGCCCAGAGAGCTGAGTTATCTTGCCAAGGATATCCAGTTAAAAGTTGGGAAAGCGGGACTTGAACCCATCTTCTGCAAACAAAGTCCACATTCTTCTTCTTTTTCCAGACCGCCTTCTTTTCCTTACATCATTCCGTCTATTATTCGGATACCCCAGCAGGTGCAGCACCTATCCTCACCAAGCACACCGGCTGGGGGAAGCATCACGAGTAATGGCCTGTGGACAGCAAGACCTCATCTCTACAAAAAACTGAATAGGCTAGACATGCACTCCCAAATTGTTCTTCCTTGGCAGTTGTTTTTTATTTTACAGGTATTTACATTTATTTGTTTGTTTGTTCATTGTTTTGAGTTAGGGCCCAGGTTGGAGTGCAGTGGCATGCTCATGGCTCACTGCAGCCTCAACCTCCTGGTTTTAGGTGATTTTTCTGCTTCAGCCTCCCAGGTAGCTGGAGCTACAGGCACATGCTGCCGCCCCCAGCTCATTCTTTTAATTTTTTGTAGAGATGAGGTCTTGCTGTGTTGCCCAAGCTGGTCTCCAATGCCTGGGCTCAAGCAATCTTCCCACCTCGGCCTCCCAGAGTGCTGGAATTACAGTCGTGAGCTACTGTGCCTGAACCGCAGTTTTAAAAAATGCATCTGCCATTGATACATCTTTTAAACCAATGTATATTTATTCATGTAAACCCATTGGCGCTTTTGGAGGAAGTAAGTTAGCTCTTTGACCTTTACAAAATCCTATTTCTTTATTCCTCTCGATCTGACTTCTTTCAACTTGTAATCACTGTTTCCTTGCCCTACTCTTTCAGGTTGTATGAATGAATCACCTTCGCCGCTCCTTTCACCGTTTTCTTCCCATGTTCTGCTCTGTCAGGGTGCTCAGTTTATTGTGGGTCTGCCTTGGACCTTGTCCAAAGAGGATAATTGCCAGGGACAGCTCATTTCCATAGAGCCCCCAAGCTGTGACCCTCAGTGATGGCTTCAGACCCAGGTGCCAGCGTGTTAGGGAAGGGAGGACTCTCAGAGGGTTTTGCAGCACTGAGCAGAATATTTCCCTTTCATTAAGGATTTTGCTATTTTCAGAAGAAAAGGGCTACACACTGCAATGACCGCTTTATTCTTCAAAACCTGCCTCCCTCCTGCCACAGTGCACTTCTTTTGTGTTCACAGTTTTCCAACTCACCTCACCCCAAATAACCCTGTTCTGCTTGCCCTCCCGAAGGCAGGGCAGCCTCCCCCATGCAGTTCCTCTAAGAGCTGGAGCTTCTGTACTGCCTAATTACCTGCCCTGTGGATGCCAGGAGGAGACTTCAGCCCCAGCTGGAGCCCAGCTGCTAGAGAGAGGGAAGATTAAGACATTTTCCTTTCTTCAGAGTCCTTGTTAATTCTTCCTGGTGGTGATTAGCCAGTTATTTTTAGCTTCCTCTAAGCTCCCTGGTTAGTTTTCAGGACCAGTTTAGACAGCTCTGAGGCACACTCGCCGTGTTCATGCTCTGATTCCACTTGGTCCCATTGAAGGGAGTAAAATTAACTTGCAGGATGGGCCCACGCCCCAGCCTCCCAGGTGCTCCTCTCCTGAGGCTCCCCACGGCGTTGGCTTCTGTCCAAGGGGCCTGCCGCTCTGGGGCCAGGGACAAAGTCTTTCAGGAGGGATCTGGAAAATGCACAACTGGGAAGTCATGTGAGGAGACAGAAACAACATCGCCCTGGGAGTGAGGAAATCAAGGTTTCCATCTGGACTTTGTCACCCGCTGTCTGTGACACTGGACAAGTTACCTTCCTTTTCTGAGGCATCAGTGAGACTGTGTGGCCAGAGTAGTGGGCCTTTGTGTCCTCTCCAGGACTCAGATGCTACAGAGCCACCATGTCTAACACAGGAGTTGGGCGTGAAGAAACGCTAGTCGGATGAGGGCATCTTGACAGCAAGATTCAGGTGCCTCTGTGTCTCTCTCCCTCTTTCCTTCTCTTTCTTCTTTTTCTTTCATTTTCTTTCCTTCCTTCTTTCTTTTTCTTTCTTTCCTTTTCTCTCTCCTTTCTTTCTTCCTCTCTTTCCCTCCCTCCCTGTCTTCCTTCCTTCCTTCCTTTGTCTTTCTTTCTGTTTTTCTTTCTTGGAAGACGAGTCTCATTCTGTTGCCCAGGCCGCAGTACAGTAGCACAGTCATGGCTCGCTGCTGCCTCAACTACCTGGGTTCAAGCAAGCCTTCTGCTTTGGCCTCCAAGTAGCTAGGAGTTCGGGCACACACCACCACACTTGGCTACTCGTAAATTATTATTTTCGTAGAGATGAAGTTTCACTGCATTGCCCAGGTTGGTCTCCAACTCCTGGGCTCAAGCAATCCTCCCGCTTCAGCTTCCCAAAGTGCTGAGATTATAGGCATGAGCCACCATATCTGGCCAGGTGCCTTTTTCTTTCTTCCTTGGACCCATCTAGCTTCCCTTTTCCAAAGCTAATCCACATATGAAGTGATTGTTCTCACCCCATGTCCCCACCTCAAGTCTCTCTCTTCTCCACCATTAGTCCTAGTGTAAATTACCCCCCATAGGACTCCAGGGACTGGGGGAATGGGGAGGAGGAGGGAGGGTTGGACCAGCTCAGGAGTCACTCTAGGTGCAGCAAAGCACAGCTTGACTAGGGACGTGCAGGCCTCTTAAGACAGAGGAAGCTGCCAAGCAGCAAGAAAGCAGTCTGGTTCCATCAGCCCAGGGAAGAAGAATTCTGAATTCGAGATCTTGCCACACTTCCCTCAGCAAGTGCAGACTGTAAGCCAGTTCAAGGGATGTGAGCATCACCATTCTTCCAGAAGTTCTCCTTGCTTTGGTTTAGCGGCAGGGCCAGCTGTCTACCTGGGGGATGTCATTTCCTGTTATCCTTGTTTGTCACGTGAGGATGGCAATGGTTGCTTAACTGCCTGACTAATGCCATAGGCATTAAATGATACATATAATGCTTACACACAGTAGGTATCACTTGACTTTTCTGTTAGCCCTGGTTTGAAATTCATCAATAACAGTCAACTCCTACAGAGTACTCAGCCTGGATCAAGTAAAGTGAAGTGCCCAAGTACGTAAATTGCTTTGCAATAAGGATTATTATATCCCCTTTTTACAGATTAAAAATTCAGAACACAGAAAGTAAGCGACTTGCACAAATTCATGCTGAAAGGATAAAGCTGGGAGAAGCTAACGTCTGAGCTTTCAACCACACACTATATAGCCTTTGAATTTAAAGGTATGACTTTTCAAAGGTATACATCTTGTGGGTTGCACTCACTCTTAAAATCCCCATGAGTCCTGAGCAAAATATATCTTAGTACCTTTTTTATTGTTTTGAATTGGTGTCTCACTCTGTTGCCCAGGCTGGAGGGCAGTGGCATGCTCACAGCCACCTCAGCCTCGACCTGCTGGGCCCAGGCAATTCTTTCACCTCAGCCTTCCAAGTAACTGGATCTACAGCCACACGCCACTATGCCCAGCTAATTTTTTGATTTATTATAGAGACAAGGTCTCATCAAGTTGCTCAGGCTGGTCTCAAACCCGCGGGCTCAGGCAATTCTCTCGCCTTGGCCTCCCAAAGTGTTGGGGTTGCAGACTTGAGTCACCATGCCTGGACTAATATTTTATTGATGAAACAAAACTATGACCAATCCCTTCCTCACACCCTATTTCTTTGGCAACCAACCACACATTGTGCCCTGGCATTCCTCTTGAATGGAAGCCCAGGACAGATCCCTCTGCATCCCTGACTGCCCACATACCTTTTATTCTTCCTATCCCACTTCCAAGCTCATGGATTGTGATATCTGCACAAATTTTGTCCAAGCCAACTCAACATGGACCACACAGCAAAGCTTCCTTCAGCACCAAGAGTTCTCCTGCCCTCCCTCCACTGTCACCTCCTCTGTGTTGTGGTTGAGAGCTGGGTTTGCCAAACCCCCTGGGTCTCTCTCCTAGCGTTCCTTGAGGGAATAGCTCTCACTGTGCTAACCTTTGGCCCCTTCACAACCCGGTCACAACAGTGACAGTCACCTCTGAAATAAGCAGAACAGGCACGGGGATAGTGGAGTCTCTCTAACCTGTAGCTGTAAGACACAGAGGAGTAAATGTGTGTTCACCTTTAAGGGTTCCCAAAGCTTCTACCAGGGCTGCCCATTGATTGACTAATAATCCCCGAGGGTGTAGTTAAGATAACTGTGTCTGGGACAAAGACTTCCAAGTACAACGGGCTGGCTGACTCTACCAGGTTGAGTCGGATGGGACCAGTCCTCTCCAGCTGAAATCTCGGGCAGCTGTACTTAGTCTTATCTCCCTGTTCACCCCTTGGTACCAAACACTCATATCTGAGTGACCCCACCCAGCTGCTGCAGAGGGAGAGTTCTTGAAACTGCTGCTGTTTGGACAAAGATCAGGCAAAACCAAGCCCAAGGCACCATTTTTATGGCCCTCTCTGCAACCAGGTCATATTTGAAGGGACTCCAGCTGGCTGGCACCTGCCTCGCCCTTATTCTGAGTTTTGGAGTTGAAGGAAACTCTTGCAAACCTTCTAATGTGGGAACTGTATTTTATTGTAATCATAAACAGAACCCAATCCCACAACAGGTGTACCTGGACACTTGGTTAAATAATAAATGAGTTGGCTTTGTTTCCTATTCATCTAGCTCAGTAGTCCCTGGAACAGCTGGGAGGTGGGAATATGGACAGCTGAGCAGAGCCCGAGGGTTGAGTTGCTTCCAGAGAATCAGAGAGGGAGTGTTCTCACCTTAGACTCGGGGAGCACAGCATGGATGCTCTTCCACACCTTCACGGTGTGGGGCCCAGCTCAAATATTGGTTTACCGCCAGATTCTTAATCAAGCAACAGCAGTACGAACATATCATAAATACTACAAAAGTACGGATTACGTGTTTACATATAGAAGTATGTATTACAAGAGAGAGTTGAAAGATGTGAATGCAATTGCCTCTGGGCAGCAGGATGTGGCCAGGTGGACAAGAGGCTGCTGACTGGCCTGTTAAGTGCTTTTGGCCTATCTGACTTATTTAAACTTAGGACCTGTGTCACTTTGATTGAAATTAAAATGAATGTACTCTCAAAAAAGAAACAGTATCACCCAGTTATAGAATAAAAAATAAAAATATACCGGTTGACCAGCTGTGTGCCTTGGGCAGACTGTTTAACCATACTAAATCTGTTTTCTCACCTGTGAAATCAAGGTGATTCTGAGTAAATGAATTAGGAAATGGGGTTCTGAGCCCGAGGTCCTGTGTTCCTTCTGTCAACGGTCCACTCAACCCATAGGACTGTGATTGAACAATCTGCCTCTGAAGCCTGTCTTTGGTCAGAGAAGCCCCTTAAGGCCAGGGTTAAGTGATGGTTATGGACCACCTGGTACCCATTAGGATGGTCACTATATAAAAAAAAGAAAAACTCAGAAAATAACAAGTGTGGCAGGGTATGGAAAAATTGGCACCCTTGTTCACTGTTGTTGGGAATGTAAAGTGGCGCACCCTCTGTGCAAAACAGTATGGTTATTCCTCAAAAATTAAAAATAGAACACTACAATATGATCCAGCAATTTCACTTTGGAGTGTATACCCAAAAGAATGACAGCAAGGCCTCAAGATATACAACGGGGGGACCTTCCTCGAAAAAACAGAATTATTTTGTGGAGGGTGGGCCCCTTGTCGTACAAGCTTCTCCCGCGAGTTAAGTGTTCTAGGAACCCGCTGGCATTGTCGTGAGAGGCTGTTTGACTTCAGTTAATTTTTTGGAGTAGGAGATTTTTTTTCAGTGCATTTACTCATTTCATGATGGGTGATTTATGAACACCTGCCCACACTGCGCTGAGTTTTCAGCAGTTTTAGACCCAAAACAGCATGATGCCTGTGCCCTACCCTCCCTGATCCTGCCCTGAGTGACTTTTGTTTGTTTGTTTGATTCCCCAGATGAAAAAAGTCCTCAAAAGTAAATGTTTCGCCAATGTGGAAGAGGTGAAACAAAAGACGGCAGGAGCACTCAAAGGCATCAAAATCAATGAGTTCAAAACTGTTTTGAGTAGTGGAAAAAGCATCTCCATAGGTGTATTGCATCAAACGGAGAGTACTTTCAAGGTGACTGAAGTTTAAACTTGTAAGAATAAATATACAATTTTTCAAATAAATAAATTCTGCTTTTCTGGGGATCTCCCCTCGTATGTGCACAGCCATGTTCATAGCCGCCTTATTCACAGTAGCTAAAACATGGGAGCAACCCAAGTGTCCACTGAAGGATGAATAGATGGACAAAATGTGACCTATACACATGATGGAATATTATTCAGCCTTACAGAGGAAAGAAATTCTGACACATGCTGCAACATAGATGAATTTTGAGGACATTATGCTAAGTGAAATAAACCAGTCACAAAAGAATAAATCCTGTCCACTCAGGATTTCCTAGAGAAATAAAATTCACAGAGACAGGAAGTAGAATGGTGGTTGTTGGGGTCTAGAGGGAGTTGGAAGTGGGAAGCTTTTAATGATTATCGAGTTTTAGTTTTGCAAGAAGAAAAAAGTTGTGGAGAGGGGTTGCACAACAAAGTGAATGCACTTAATGTCACCGATCTATGGTTAACATTGTACACTTAATGTGACATGTATTTTACCATAATAAGAGAGAAAGAGAAAGTTATGGAGCACGAGGGTAATGACAGGTAACAGGAGTCTTTAACCAGGGCAGGCACTTTCATTTGTTTTATTTTCTCTACAGATGTAGACAATAGCAATGATCACTGTAGTAAATGCCACTGAGCATTAACCTCAGGTTGGCACATATCGTCACCTTTAATTTGTATAGCAGTCCAGTTGAGTAGGGAGTGTTGTCCTTAATTCGCCAGTAAGGAAACCAAGGTTCGGGGGTTGAGTGGGAATGGAGGGAGTTATGGCGTGAGTGACCTAGGGTTTGGCACCAGCTTTTGGTGGTGGTTGTGATGGCATTCTAGGCTCTGGGGGCATGGTGAACCTGAAGCATCTCTGTGGTCTCTGGGAACTCCCAGTTGTACTGAGATTACACAGAGAGAGGGGCTCAAACTTGGAGCCCTGAGGACATAAGAAAGAGGCATCACGGAGACTCGGGAGTTCATAAAAAGGCACTGAACTGGCAGAAAAAGGGAACTTGTGAAGGAGGCCTAGATTCTGGGGGATGGGAAGTAAACAGTAGATTTAGATGCAAAAACATATTTATTAGCAGGAGAAAAGGGAAACTCAATGACACACAAGACTTCCTCATGTGGGTGTGTGGACACAAGTTCCTCGGGCTAAAGAAAGTCCATGCAGGGATTGCTATTAGAAGCACCTTTAAATCCACGTAGTAAGAGCTGGTATTTATTGCGCCCTGCATGTGCACCAGGCTCTGTTCCAAGCTCTTTACATACGTGGTGCATTTAATCCTCACAACAGCCCTATGAGGCAAGTCTCACTCATCGCTCTCATTTAATGGTTGAGGAAAGCAAGGATCAGAGAAGTGAAGTGATCTAGTCCAGCATCACAGAGCCAGGGAGTAGCAGAGTCAGATTCAAAGTCAGAGAGTCTGACTCTAGAACCCAAGCACCCAACTCTGATTCTATATGTTTGGTGGCAATGGAGTCATTGTGAACATGAGTCTTGATTACTCAGCCAGAATTATCCGTATTTGGTCATAGGCATGATGGGTAATCTTGTTGGGTCAGAAATTCGTATTTTGAGAATAGTCGCTGATGTTTGTGTTTTGTGCATTGTACAAATCACAAAAAGCATGTAGACAAAGACGAGGAGGAGCTGTAATGGTGGAAGGGACTCCCCTTGCCCACTCTCAGTGCAGGTAACCATGGCAAAAATAAATGACAACTTCACCCCCACAGACTTTCACACCCAGGGGAGATCATGCAAGATGGCCAAAGAGATCAGCAGGGACCTCAGTCAGTCCGGATGTGGTCGTTTCAAGTGACAGAAACCCAACTCAAACTAGCTTAAGCAGAGAGAAAGTGTGTTGGCTCACCAACAACTTTCAAGAATGACCTGGAGTGAAACTAGCTTAGAAACACACACCTTCGGCAGAGACTTTTACATCAGTCCCCAGTGAAGGCCATACCCTAACCTTAGGTCACACTTTCTTACAATTTGCAGAAGAATTTTTCTCATGCAAAAGAATATTTGCATGAGAATCATTTAGAGAAGCAAGGTGGAGGAGCACATTGAGAATGCAAATTTCAGCTGGGCTGGGTGGCTCAGCCTGTAATCCCAGTGATTTGGGAGGCTGAGGTGAGTGGATTGCCTGAGCCAGCAGGCTCGAGACCTGCCTGGCCAACTTGGTGAGACCTCATCTCTACAATAAATCAAAAAATTAGCCAGGCATGGTGTGCATGCCTGTAGTTCCAGCTGCTTGGAAGGCTGAGGCAGAAGGATCGCTGGAGCCCAGCAGGTCGAGGCTGCGGTGGCTGGGAGCGCCCACTGCACTCCAATCTGGGCGGTAGAGTGAGATTCCAACTCAAAAAAAAAGTAAATTTCTGGAAGGGATACTTGAACTGCTGAATCAGACTCCCTGGGAATATGGCCTAGGAATCTGCATGTTTAACATGCTTCCCCATGACTTTTGCAGGCCCTGTCTGGGTTACAACAGCAACAAGGCAGGTTGTGTGATCTAGTCCTGTGTCTGTCACACTCTCACATGGAACAATGTCCCTTTCCTAGTTTCTCATCAAGTATTTACCTAGCCGTGTGATTACCTGGTGAAAGCTATTTTTCTCCACCCAGATTTAGGTTTCATGAGAACAAGAATTGCATTTGTTGGCAAACTGTCCTCCACGGCATCCTCATTGCCTGACTCAGCATCTAGCACATGGTGAGTGCTGAATGCTTAACACATGCTTATTAAATGGATGGAGGGATGGAGGGATGTAGAGACTTGGGGTCCACAGAGTGACTCTCACATACTTTTCTCATTTAATCCACACAACAGCCCACAATGGGCTAAGTAGGCTAGAGACTATTACTTCCATTTTTCAGGCAAGGGAACTAAAACCCGGAGAGAGCATCATGTACACAGTACGCAGTAAGTGTCTCTCAACTCTCATTCTATGATCTTCCCCGAAGCTCCTTCGAACGGGGGTGGCACAAGGATCCATTAGAGTCATTGGGTCATTAAGGATGTCCCAGAAAAGGAGATATGTCCCCAGCTGACCTGCAGCCCTCTTTCTTGGAGACACCTTTATATCTAATTCTGATCTCTTCCCAGCTCAGCTGTTCTACATGAACGTACTTCTCTCTTCTCTCCAGGGGTCAAGCAAGGAAGTCAAAGGAAGAGTAGGGAAAAGAGTTTGGGTACTCAGAGATTTGCAAATAAGGTCTGATCTACAGACAGTGGGATAAAGAGCCTCAGATTACACCAAAATATCCCCATACCCACCCTGTCTGGCCCTGTGCACCCTGAGATCAGATCAGACACACATCCAGAAGCAGATGGGCAGCTGGTGTTGTCCATGCGTTGATGGCAACTAGTAGCAATCATCTGCAGAGATGCACAGGAACGTCATTCAGCGTCTCGACAAGCGTTTGCTGAGCACGCCCGTGCTCCTAACTGTCCACTAGGCACAAGAAAAGGGAGGCAAAAAGACACAGACCCCTTCCTGAAGGAGCACACAGCACACTTCTGTTGGAAAAAATGCCATGTTATGACACAATTGAGAGGAATCAAACTACGGGGCTAGCTACTTGCTGATTTTAATGCTGTGGGAGGATTGAGCTATTTGGGCCCTAGGGCAAAGAAAGCGGCCATGGAAAATGTGACTGGGTCTGGAGAGACAGTAATAATTTTAAGGCAGTGAAGGGGGAACATTCCTGAGATGGCAGGAAGGAGCCTGGCCTGAGAGTGGAACAGAGAAGAGCTTCTGGTCAGCTGGAGGAGGTGGCGAGATGGTGGCGTCCGTGTGCTCTGAGGCCAGGCCGCCTCTGTCTGCTCCTGCCTCTGCCGCATGCCAGCTTGTGCTTTCATTTCCTCTTCTCTAAAATGGGATGGTCGTGATGATTATAATAATACCTATTCCAGAAATAATAACACCATAATACTCTATTTCATAACGTTGTTGTTTATAGCAATCCTTAACAGGATTAAACGAGTTAACATATGTAAAGAGCTTTTAGAAAGTGCTGGTTTGAATACATAGTGGCTGTAATCATTTGACAACATTCCTTAGGTGTCTATTACATGGCAAGCAGGCAGACTGGTAGAGGTGAAAGACAAGATCCTGCCTCTCAAAGATCCCCCAGGAAGGACAAGGAGAAAGCCAATGACACAATTATAACACAATTGCATGTGATAAGTACACTACAAAGGACAACAGGGGAGATTCAGCACAGGTCACCTCTAAGCATGCCTAAAAGCATTCCAGGAAGACTTCTCAGAGGAGGTGATGACTACAGAATCCTAAAGGTGAAGTTTCTCAAACAAAGAAGGGAAGGAAAGGGCAGTGGAGGTCGAGGAACCACCTCGTACTAGAGGCACCAAACATAGCAGACAGGAGGAAGGGTCCTGTGCTGAGAGGAGAAGTGAGATTGGAGAATTAGGTCAAGGGAGGGTGCGGAGGGGGCCCCAGGGACCAGGCTAAGGAGATAGGACTTGGTAGGCCATGGGGAGTCATGAAAAAGGCCAGAGGGGGAGGAAGACGGGATGCAGAAGCTGGATCCAAGAGTGAGGTCCTCTCCCTCCCTGGGCCTGGTGCCCTCGTCTGTCAGGTGAGGAAGGCTGGAGGAGCGGATGGATATCCCACACTCGGAGAACCCATGAGCGTTCAGACCTGTTTAGTGATTCTCCATCTCACCTGCAAATCACCCGTCCCGCCACAGCACTGCCGCGAGGACAGGTTAGTGGACGGAACAGGAACACTGTTAAATCAAACATTCATATGCCAGCACTGGTGAACAAGGCAGCCATGGTATCCGCCCTCCTGGGATTTGTCATCTGTCTCCCTGTGCGCAGACAGAGGGGGGATGAGGTCCCAGGCGAGGAGCCCAGACGCCTAAAAAGAGGACAGAAAGGAATCTGTGTAGCCCAATCTGGCTGCCCCATTCTTGCAGGCCAGGCAAAGTCAAAGTCAGCACCCATCTCTTCCGGCAGAAGGAAGCTGTGTGTGCAAGTACATGCTAGTGCTGGGTGGTTGGGGCTGGGGTAAGACACCATCACTGTCTTTTGTCCTCAAATCTGTCTCCCCTATCAGCCCTTCCAACCTGAAATGGGCGCAGTCAGGGACTGGAAGCTGCCAGCCAAGCCTGGCCAGAATGGACTGAGAACCCTAGGGCAGTCCTAGACTCCTGTGAGACAAGCAGACTGGCAGTGGGGGTTTAGGTAAATATAAACTCTTGTTCCCGGC
Source organism: Carlito syrichta (assembly GCF_000164805.1). Classification (NCBI taxonomy): domain Eukaryota; kingdom Metazoa; phylum Chordata; class Mammalia; order Primates; family Tarsiidae; genus Carlito; species Carlito syrichta. The sequence continues at coordinate 544,051 of NW_007260019.1, read as the reverse complement.
GCACACAAATCCCCGTCCACAAAGGCCTCAAGGCCAGCTCTCTGGGCACTGTCCCATGTAAAGGAATGCTTTCTCTGTCAGATCTTTTAATCCCGCTGTCTCTTATCTTGCCCATTTCCCAAGTTCCCAGACTCCCAGGGAGCCCTCTCTGTGTTCTGATGAAGATTTATCCAACTGGAACCAGCTCAGGTCCAGGAAAGGAACAGGCTGGAGTGGTTGCTGTCATGTGCCCAGAGAAAGGCTTACTATGGATGGAGCCTGGTGGCAGAAATAGGTCCAGGTCTGGGGAATTATAGGGTGTGTGGCATATTATGACTACTTGCATCAGTTAGTCTAGAGCCTTCACAGCAAAATGACTTCAAGAGTTCTTATGAGGTTTAAATTAGATAATATACATAAAGTGCATAGTAGATGCTCAGTAACTGTTGGACCCATTCCTTCTCCGGGGTATTCTGATACTCAAGCAACAAAAATTTTACTGAATATCTGCTGCATGCCCAGGCCTGTGTGAAGCACCATGACAGAAACAAGAGAGGTATCTTTTTACTTCTGTTAATCAAGTAATCAGAATATAGGTGTTATAGACTTACTGTGTACCCAGTATCATGCTATAAATAGAGACAAATTAAAATATGCATAAAGTATGACATGGTCCCTCCTGGAGAGATTAAGTAAATACATGGAAAACAGTTAGGCGACAGCGCAAGCAAGACCGAGCAACGCTGAAAGAACAAATGCATGGGCCACATGAGGTACATAACTCACAGCCAAATAAATGGATGGTCTAGCACAGGGGTCCTCAACCTTCGGGTCATGGACTGGTACCGGGTATAGCCGGTTAGGAACCAGCGTGCATAGCTGGAGGTGAGTGGGTAAGACAAGTGAAGCTCCATCGCCGTCAGATCAGCAGTGGCATTCAATTCTCATAGGAGGGAGAACCCGAACGCGATCAGCACGTGTGTGGGATCTAGATTGTGTGTTCCCTGTGAGAACCTAATGCCTGACGATCCAGCCCCCTGTGCCCCCTGCCCCCTGAGTGGAAAAATTTTCTTCCACCAAACTGGTAACGTCGAAAGCGTAGGGACCACTGGTCTAGCCCAATAAAGGAGGCCTCAGGCTAGAAACTTAGAAATCAAGAGGCCATGTGGAAGTCAGGAGGCTGGGGCGGGAGAATCATTGAGCCAGGACTCAAAGGCAAGACTGGGCAAGATAGGGAGACTCCATCTCTTAAATAAACAAACAAACATAAAAAAATAAATACTTTAAAAAACAAGAATTGTGAGTATTGAAAAGCAAGAAAGAAAGACGCCATATTGGGGAGAGAAAAATGAAGAGAGAGTAGAAATTCTCAATGACGTCACAACCAGGGCTTTTGTGATGGTAGTGGTAGTTGTGGTTATTGTAGTTTTGGTCAAGAGAAGAGGTTGACATGTGTAGCTTGAACCCCACTGTAGAAGTTGTGTAGCAATGTGGTAGCAATGTGGCCATGGGCAATGTCAATGGGACAGGACAACCTATTCCATCCCTCATCATTGGCAACCTTGAGCAAGTCTTACCTCCCGTTTCTACCTCACAAAGTTGTTGCAAAGATGAAATAAGGTGATTCATATATATATATCAATTAATATAGCATCTAGCATTGATGTATCAGCATCTTAGCTTTTATTATTATTAATCATATAAAGGTAAGTCATGGTATCCTTTCCTGCTCTTTACATTGGGAACTAAACCCATCCTAAGCCTTGAAAGCCTGTTTTGCTGGGGAAAAGGGGGCTACTTGTGGGATGTGAGTTATGTTTTTAAATATTAGTTTCTGTGTTTTATTGGCTAGTTTCTTTGGTTTGGGAATTTAAAACTTCAACCATTCAAGAGAGAAAAGCCCCAAGTGCTTCGTTTTTCTCAAAACCCAATTTCAGCCATCTGCTGTAAGAGACCATCCTTTCAAGCATCCGAGCAGATACACACCTGCACCCTAAGCTGGCAGGATGGTCCAGTGCCAGGCGTGACTGCCTTCTCAGCCCAGCAAGGCTCAGCCCGGGGCCCTAAGGCTCTGGGTGTGTGAATTTTAGTCTGTCTATTTCTCCTCCTGGCAAGACTTAGCAAATCGGAGAGGCGCAAAGAAGTCCAAACAGTTGTCTATTGTCCATAACATATGGGGATGGGACGAGCACGGACATGCAAACCCGCACTCTGCCCAGCCTGCTTCTTGGACAAACCCTTCCCTGATTTTGCTAACGCTGATGATCGTAAGTCTTCTGCCTACGCCTCTCTGGTGGGTGTATTCATGAAGAAAGCCTGAGAGCAGCTTGGCAAAGGGACAGACAGAGCAGGAGGAAGGAAGGGGAAGAGGATCTACAAAGTGAACCATCAGTCTATGAATAATTGAGAGTCGACTCTACTTGCAAATTGACTTTTATAATGGTTTGGCCAGAGCTGGGACCCAGGAAGTTCTGTCCTAGCCTTATGATGGTAACCACGGGGCCCAAAGCCAGGCCTGTACGGAGCCTCTGTAGGTGGGACAGCTGCTGCTATTATTTTCCACAGGAAGTTGTCTCAGCAGCCCCCGAGCAGTCCTTCGACCATATTATCACGGGCAGGGAAAGGCTCTGAGACCAGGGCTCATGCAGCCTGGAAGGATGATGGCCATCTACCAGTTAGGCTACCCACACAGGAAGGAACAAGTGGACTTAAAGACCCGCTGGCTTAAAGGCCCTGGATATCGGAGCTCAGGAGTTTTGCAGCTTTCTTTGGGTTTCTTTTCAAACCCAAATGATAGAGTTTCATGAAAGTAAGATCCAGGCAGAATGGTATTTGCCGTAGGTAGCCAGTCACCCTCTCTTGCCAGGTAGGTACAGAGCCCCCATTGTGAGGGAACGGTAGGCTGGGTCACACTCACTTTGCATTTGTGGGGATGGCAAGTTGAACCTATCTGAACAGTCAATCTGTGCCTGCACTAACGAAGTAGTTCTTGACTCATTTAGTCTGTGGGGTTACCTCATTCATCCAGAGGGAGGAAGCCAAGGATTTGCAGGGGATAGGCCGGGGCTCTAATTACTGTTTGTTTACTTTTGTTTTGTTTTGGTTTTTTGAGTCAGGGTCTCGCTCTCTCACCCAGGCTGGAGCGCAGTGGCATCGTGGCTTACCGCAGCTTTGGCCTCCTGGGCTCAGGTGATCCTTCCACCTCAGCCTCCTAAGTATCTTGGACTACAGGCACATGCCACCATGCCCAGTGAAATTTATTTTTTTTTTTTTTGGTGGAGATGAGGTCTCGCTATGTTGCCCAGACTAGTCTCGAACTCCTGGGCTCAAGCAATCCTTTTGCCTCGGCCTCTGAAAGTGATGGATTTACAGATGTAAGCCATCATGTCTGGGCTAGGGTCCATTTAAACTGGCAAATCACTGAATCTCTCCAAGTTTCTGTTTCCCTTTCTATTAAAAAAAAAAAAAAGAGTGGGGAGTCTGGGCACAGCAGCTCAAGCCTGTAATCCCAGTACTTTGGGAGGCTGAGGCAAGAAGATTGCCTGAGTCCAGAGGTTCGAGACCAGCCTGGGCAACTTGGCAAGACCTTGTTTCTACAATGAAACAAGTTGGGCATGGCAGCGTGCATCTGTAGTTCCAGCTACTTGGAAGGTTGAGCTCAAAGATACCCTGAACCCAGCAGATCAAGGCTGCAGTGGCCATGAGTGTGCCACTGTACTCCAGCCTGGAAGACAGAGACTCCAGTTAAAAAAAAAGTAAGGAAACAAAAATGTTTGTTACTCAGAATTATTGGCAGGAGTAGGTATTATCAGAATTCTTATAGTGTCTAGCATGATAGATTTCAGTCGACAAAATGGTCTTCCCTTTACATTCTCAGTGGGACTAGCTTTTGTGGTCTCTCGACAGGAGGGACTGTTCCTTTCTGAAGCAGAGAGTCTCCAAGCAAGAATGGCTGTTGGTAGACCCACCTGTTGAGTTATGCTGTTCTCCAGTGGAAGGCAAAGGGAGGCTTGGTGTTTCGGTCTCACCTTGAAGGACAATAAGGGCACTTCTCTGCCTCTGAAAAGGAACAGCTCAAGTTCAAGGCCCGTGAAACTGCAGAAAGCAACAAAATATCACAGGGACCCTCAGGCTGCTTTGAAGGCCACATCACGGAAACTGAGATAAGACAGTGCCTCTCTCGGCCAGCAGGGCAGCAAGCCAAACGGAGCTCCGGGGACACTCAGAACGCAGAGCATGTGTTGCCGGCAGTTCTTTGGTCAATTCATGAAGAGCCCGGAAGGGAGGGGAAACTTGTCAGAAGAGGTGATAGGGCCGTGACTATGTGTACCGGGTTTGAGAGGCCGGGGTTCTTCCGTCTCACTGACCGTTAGGAGAAGATGCTAAGAAGAGACAGAGATTCTGTGCTGGCAGTGAAGAAACCTCCTACATCGCCAGATCACCTGAATTGTGGTTTAATTCTTCCAGTGTTTTGTCTTTTGAGCGTTGTGGACACCAGCCAAAGAGAGGTAGAGCAAATGGAGCCAAGCAAATGGGGGTGGGGGCTAATTACGGTCATCCGGGTTGCTGAGGGGACATACCAGGAGCTCTCCCGGCCTGCAGTTATCGTGGTGGCAGAGGGGAGCCTCAGGGCTCCTCGGACTACCCAGTGCAGCCACCACGACTCACGGTGCTGGCTCGAAGGCACCGTGCAGAGCCTTCAATCCCCCCTCCCCCTTGGCCTTGACTGGGCCCGTCTGTCTCCCTAGGGCGGCCAAAGAAGATGAGCTCATTTCCAGAACCCGAGAGGTGGCTCTGACTCTGTCTTCCCAGTCATTGCTGAAGTTGGGCGGTTGAAGCCAGGCAGGCATCACGCTGGCTGGCACCAGGCCAGCCTCGCGTCAGGCAAATCTGCTGACTCATCTCCCTCTCCTAAACGAGTCCTGAGAGCTGGCATGCAGGAAGCAGCCCGAGGAGTCTCATGGTGTGGGCCACCTGGCAGGGGCTGAACAAGGGGAGGGGGGAGCTGCAGCCACCTGCCACCCCAACCCCACTTTCCACTCACTACACTGGGGACAGAAAATATGTGCTCGCCCGAGGATTTCAGAGCCACAGGTAGCAACAAGTAGATCACAGGAGAGAATGCTGCCCCGTGAGAAGTATGCTTTGCATAAGAAAAGTGAATAACTTGAATAATCTTCAAAAATTATGTTTGGTGTTTGGTAAAGCTTAGTGATCTCTTGTAAAAAATGCACATCAGGGGTTGAAAAATAAGCACAGAGAAGAATAAAGAATAAAACAAAAATGGCCCATAATCTTCCCTCCCCCAAACTCAGATAATTATCTATAGATGTCTAAATAATAGAAGTACTTGATTCAATAATATATGTACAGGCCAGGTGTGGTGGCCCACACCTGTAATCCCAGCACTTTGGGAGGCTGAAGAGAGAGGATGGCCTGAGCTCAGGAGTCCAGGAACAACCTAGGCAACCTAGTGAGACCTCATCGCTATTAAAAAAAATCATGATAGGTACAAAAAGGTACAAAGTGAAAAGTGGAAGCTCCTGTCTCCTCACTTAGCCCTCCCAAAGGCATCACTTTTAAAAGTTTCTGGGAGGAAAAAACAACACACACACACACACACACACACACACACACACACACACACACACATCTTCATTTGTCCTGAACACTCTTAATACACCAAAATAGCCTTGGAATCACACCACTTCCTAGGACACCAAACACATTGCACTTTATATCGCCCTGAGCAGGGACAATATTCCCACAGCACGCAGTGTAAGTTGTGCCCACTGGAGTTGTGTGATGTGGTGGGAGCACTGTTTCCACATCATAACATACCCTTTTCAGATCGATGCATGTAAACCGACCTCATTTTCTTTTAAACATCTGGTTTCAGAGCGCTCATCATTTGAATGCCCCATAATTTCCTCAACCGGTTCCCTCTGATGGACAATTTGTTTCCTTCTCCCTCAATCACAGAAATGCTCCAATTAGCACCCTTGTCTAGACATCTTTGCAAACCCCTGTGAATATCCACAGAGTAAAAATTCCTATCAGTGGGATTCCTAAATCCATGGGTACATACATTTCCATTGGATAAGTATTGCCCAATCAGGAACTCCAGTTGAAAGAACGGCTACTTCAAGGTGCAAAAGATTTTCCCTGACTTAATTCCTTCCTTGAAAGAAGGTGAAAAGGATTGCCCTGATATTGTAACAAAATCCCTTTATTACTACTAACAATGTTGAGCGTGTGTGCATCCAGGTTGAGTGAATTCTGAGGGAAGTGAATTGGATGAGGAAGAGGAAGAAAGAACATTCTTTAGAATTTATTTGTTTTTTGTTTTTTGGGGTTTTTTTGAGTTGGAGTGTCACTCTGTCACCCAGCCTCGACCTGCTGGGCACTGGCGATCCTTCTGCCTCAGCCTTCCAAGTAGCTGGAACTACAGGTGCGCACTACCGTGCCCAGCTAAATTTTTTTTAATTTATCGTAGAGACGAGGTCTTGCCAAGTTGCCCGGGCTAGTCTCGAACCCACGGGCTCAGGCAATCCACTTACCTCGGCCTCCCAAAGCGCTGGGATTACAGTCTGAGCATTTAAAAATGTCTGTCATCTTAACCACTGTTGAAGAAAAAGACAATGGGGTTTAAAAGGCCCTTTCTTCTCTAGTACTTGATCACTGACCCGAGAGAGAATTTGTTGTTCGTGGTTTATTCACATGTTGCATTTTTAGATTCATTGTACCTCAGTGAGAGCCACCAGGCAGCTCAAAAGTGGGAGTTGGCTCTGAGACTGGAGGCCTTTGTAGCATGTCTGGGATTTTCTCAGAGATTTCATGATTCAATGTGTGTTTCGCTGATCTATCGCAGGACTCAAAAGGAAGCAATGACTTAGCATTATCTCTCATCTTTCTATGGGATTTCTGGACTCAGCAGGGTAGTTCTCATTTGGGGTCATATGTGGGCTCTTGTTTTGACTGGAGTTGTCCAGAGGAATTTCTCCCCCTGCCCCCCAGCTTCCTGTACATTTTGATCTTCCTAAAGAGAAATTCTGGCTGTACGAGGGACATGCTGACATACCTAATTCAGACTGGCTTATTGGCTTGGGTAACTTTAGGAAACCTTCAGGAATACCACCAGATCCAGTTGTTAAATGAATCTTATTAAGAATTTGTTTCTTTCTATCTCTCAAACGATTCTTCTTTTTGCCAAATTTTTTCAAGTAATGGGCACCAAGGCTTAAAATTAGCAACCTCAGAAGCAAGAAAACATCTCCCTCAGTGCCATCCTGAAGCTTTTATCAGACTGAGTTGGGTCACGTGCGTGCCCCTGAACCATCATGACCAGGAGAAGGAAACACACTGGCCAAGGCTGGGTCTTGTGCCCATCTCTGAATCTAGGAGGTGGACTCAGACTCGCTCTAATAGTGTGAACTAAGTTAGACTGAGAACGAGTAGATGATTAAAATGAAAGTGAAAGGGAGATTGTCGGCAAAGACAAAGACCTACAAGGCCCTCCCAAGGGACTGGTGTGACAATGACTGGGAAGAAGTCACCTTTGGGTGATCCTGTGGCTCAACTGGCTTTTGAATCGCTGGTGGTGGTGAGGAGAACACGGAGACTTTGTCATCTTTGACAGGAGTATGTGGATATATAGAATCATGACATCATTCAATGGCTGTGACACTGGGGGCCATCGACTTCAGTCCCCAATCCAGGGATGAGCCCCTTCCACAGAGCCTCTGCAAACCCTTAGAAATGCTCAGTGACAGAAGACTTACTCACTGCCTTCAAAAGCAATCTCTTCCACGATTAGACATCTCTGCATGCTTTTTAAGTCATTACAAAAAAAAGTAGAAAAGATGAAGTAACTCACATATTCTGAGAAAAAAATCCTCATGGTATACCTCTGTCTGCCACTCTATCATTTTTACCCATTGATTTTACTTCGGCCTTTTGGAGTTCTTTGGATATGTTCTTCAAATAATTTAAGACAGCTGTTCCATAAGGTTTCGGTCTTCTGAAACGATCATTCCTGACACCTTCTTACATTCGGAGTGCAAAATGGTTTGCCGAGATTTTACTCCATGTCCTTCTCTGGGCATGCACAAGTGCCCCTCTTAAAATGTGCTTAAAACCCAACCCACTTCAAATGGCATCTAACTGGTATGAACACAATGGGACCTCTTTACTCTGGTTAGAGAACTATCAACGCAGCTCAGACGACATTCAGTTCTTTTCATAATTATAAGTTATTTTATTTTATTATAGAGATGTGGGGTACAAGGGAGGGTTGACTACACAAGTAGGCTGCAGGCAGGTCCGATTGACCCTCACTACCCCTGGTTTAGGACCAGGTACCCTTTGGGTTGTCACCCTTCCTCCCCTGGCAGTGCCCAGAGACCGCTGCTCTGGCTCCCTTCCTTGTGCTAATGTGACTGATTCTTGGGGGTGGCATTTCACTTATAGTGCAGGTGGAGTTTGGTGTCAATGTTCATCCTAAGGTTTTCATCGGTTTCTGGGGTGTCTTCTCCTGCAGGTTATAACAGGGCGGTTAACTTTTTGAGCCTCTGAGGCAAGACTCTACCTTTATCCTTGTTCAATTTAACCCTGCTCGTTTCAGTTTATGGTCCCGTTCTTTATTGGGAACTTCTGTTATATTATTCTACACTTCAGATATCCCTCTCAGGTTGAGTCACCTTCAAATTTGACAGGCAGGCATTTGCCAAGTTAGAGATTTTTTTAAAAATTGGACAAAATGGGCAAGGATAGGAAACGCCACTGCAGGCCTTCTTATGGACTCAGTGATCTTAGTGAACAAATCCCACTGATCTTAGTGAATAAATCTTACTCCACCTTCAGTTCCCAACCTCTTCCACAAGGATTTGCCAGAGGTTGTGTCAAATACTGTGACAAACTACTGAAAAACCATGCCCGAGGATGGTCTCTTAAAATATTTCAGGAGGAAAAAGGATTAGTTTGTCATTCATTCATTCAATTATCTAATATTTATTGAGCACTGGCTCTGCTATTAGCTGAAAGACCCTGAGCAAGTTGCTTAAATGACCTAAGCCTTAATTATCTTATCTGAACAATGGGGGTAATAACCTCACATACCTCAAAGAGCTGATGTAGGAATTAAATAAGATGATAAACGCAAGCTACTTTGAATGATCCCTGGCAGGTAAGAATTGCTCAATAAATGTAAACTATAAAGCTTCATTGAATCAGTAGATGCTTATTTTTCTTAGTTAATACTAATATCTCTCCTTTCCCAACTCCTGGGTCACCTCCTTCTCTGTTTGTAGTTTTTAAGTGGATACTTAATGATTGTGCATATTTATGGAGTCCATGTGATATTTTGATACCTGCATACAATGGATAGATGATCAAATCGGGGTCATTGGGATATCCATCACCCCAAACACTTATCTTTTCTTTGTGTTGAGCCTCTATGGCAGGACTCTACCTTTATCCTTGTTAAATGTCATCCTGCTCACGTCAAGTCCTCTCTTTGCGCTATTTAAAAATGGACCATACATGATGGTTGACTATAGTCGCCCTGCTAGACGATCGAACGCTAGCAGTGATGCCTTTTCGTGCCCTTTACCCAACCTCTCTTCTCCCCCCTTCCAGTCCCCATCCGTTAGCAACTGCTGATCTACTCTCCGCCTCCGGATATCAAGACTTTTGAGCTCCTACAGGAGGGGTCCTTCTCCGGCCCTCCTGCCGACCGCTCCCAACTCCAGCTCTGCGGGGCTCTTCAGGATCTGCACCAGGTCGGATGAGAATCTGGTGCCTTCTCTTTTCCTCCTTCACTTTGTCTCCTCGTGGTTTTCGCGTCTTGCTCCCTCCTGCCATCCTCCTGTCAGGTTTTAAAGTCCTTCCTGGCAGGTGCCTGCCGCCGGCCCCCTCGGAAGGCATTGTGCGGCCGGCTTGCTACCAGGAAGCACTGTGCACTCTGCTCTCGTGGGCTTGTTGTTAGCTGGCCCTGGGGCAATTGCAGTGCGACTGCTTGAGAGGAAAACAGAGCTCTCATTCTCTCTCTCTCTCTCTCTCTCTCTCTCTCTGTCGCTCTCTCTCTCTCGCTCTCGTTCTGTCTCTCTCTCATTAGGATTAAGTAGGTTCTTTCCTATCTCTTCCCCTGCAAAGTTTTATGTATACGAATTTAGTGTCTAAGCATTCCCTCTCTCCAAACTGCCTACTCCCCAAAACACACACACACCTTCCTCCAGCCTTAAAAATGTATGTAACTGTATTACTAAAGGATGAAGGTTCCTCCTCTCTCCTATCTCCTCACTTCTCTCTATTTTCTTTTTCTTTCTTTCTTTCTTTCTTTCTTTCTTTCTTTCTTTCTTTCTTTCTTTCTTTCTTTCTTTCTTTCTTTCCTTCTCTTTCTTTTTGAGTCTGTTCCCCAGGCTGGAGTGCAGGGGCACACTCACAGCCACCGCAGCCTGGACATGCTAGGCTCAGGAGATCCTTCTGCCTCAGCCTTCCAAGTAGCTGGAAGTTCAGGCAAGCGCTACCATGCCCAGCTTATTTTTTGATTTATTTCAGAGACGAGGTCTCACCAAGTTGCCCAGGCTGGTCTCGAACCTCTGAGCTCAGGCAATCCTCTCACCTCGGCCTTCCAAAGTACTGGGATTACAGGCTTGAGCCACCATGTCTCTCCACTCTTCTCTATTTTTAAGGCCACTCCTGGCTCACCATAATACCCAATTCCAAGGGAAATCATTTGTATAGAATGATAAATGGCAACCCTCTTATTGTGTTGTGGCAACCCAACAGCAATGGCCAACTCTCTCTATAGCTGAATTGTTCATCCTTCATTCCACTGCCCCTGTGAGCTCTTCATTCTTGCTAGATGAAAATGTTGCTAGTTCAGAGCACCCAGCTAAGGTATAAGGCATGGGTAGGTGGCAAGGGAGGGACAAAAACATCTTGCTGACTCAGAGGATACAGTCTGAAGGAGATAGCACTGGGGCCAGCTGCAGTGGCATATGCCTGTAATCCCAGTATTTTGGGAGGCCAAGGTGGAAGAATTGCTCGGGCCCAGGAATTTGAGACCAGTGTGAGCAACATAGCAAGATTCCATGTCTACAAAAAAAAAAAAAAAAAATTAGTCAGGCATGGTGGCACGTAACTGTCATCCCAGCTACTCAGGAGGCTGAGGCAGAAGGACTGCACTGAGCTGTGATGTGCCACTGCAGTCTACCCTGGAGTAAGACTCCAACTTTAAAAAAAAAGAAAAAAAGAAAGAAAAGAAAAAGAAGCAGCAGCATTGGGAATGTCTCACGAGCAGCGTGACTCTTGGGCAAGCAACAGGGGCACAGGGTACCTAGGAGGAAACCTATCCCAGAGCTTTCCCTGCTGCCTCACATAATCTTCTATAGATCCCACAGAGATGAGAAGACCCGGGCTCAGAGAGACTCGACCAATCTCCAGAGCTGGTGAGTTGCAGAGGCAGGATTCAGATCCAGTCTGTGTGGCTCTAACCCTCCACACAATGATGCCACCCCGGGGAAGGGACATAAGGAAAAACAAAACAAAACAAAATTATTATAAATGATACTAATTTTTTTTTGAGTTGAGATCTCACCCTGTCACTCAGGCTGGAGTGCAGTGACACCATCATGGGTCACCACAGCCTTGACTTCCTGGGCTCAGGCAATTCTTTTGCCTCAGCCTTCCCAGTAGCTAGGACTACAGGTGTACATCACCACATCCAGCTAATTTTTTTTTTATTTTTGCAGAGACAAGGTCTCACTGTGTTGCCCAGGCTGGTCTCAAACTCCTGGGCTCAAGTAATCCTCCCATGTTGGCCTCCCAGAGTGCTAGGATTACAGGCATTGAAATGGTCTGTGGAACGCATGGCTGCTCTCTCGTGCAGCCAGTAAGAGTCGAGAGGCAGTGAACTGGGAAGAAAGAAGTTTATTTTCATATTCGGAATTCAGGACGACAAGCCAGCATAGATACCAAGGCCAACTGACCTCAGATTTTACAGTCTGTATTTATAAGCATAAGCACTGAAGTTTGCTCTCGATGAACATCAAACTACTTGACTTACAAAGCATTCTATAGGATTCCAGTTACAGTTGTGTTTCGTCAATTATGACATTCATCGGCTGCATATTTTTGGTAACTGTTACCAGAACCTGTAATTTTTGTTTATTATTAACTCTAAGCAAAGGAGTTAGCAGAGCTTACTACAAAGTAAAACATTATTCATTGTGATACATCATTAGCCAATGGGTACAATGAAACAAAAAAGTGTACTGGTTACAGTTACGAGATTAATATAATTGTATTTCTAACTTTAACTATTGATTATAGAAATGAGTAACAATCTATTTTGCTAACCATGTGAATATAACCATGGGATCAGCGACTCATTCTGTTCCAGGGAGGGTCAGCACAGTCTTATAATTCTAAGGAATGCTGGTGCTTGTGGGTTGGTAACCTTTAGCAACCAAACATTGTAACAAGCATAAATTAGTAGTAGTGGGTCTCTTCCTCATCGCACCCACCGTCAGTTAAAGCCATGATATCCATCATGGAGTTGTTTATGTTTTGCTGCTTCAGCCTGAACATGCATATGTCTCCTTCCCTCTGAGGATTTTTTGTGGATTAGGGACTTGGTCACAAGTTTAGAAATCCTGGCAGTGCATTCTGTACAACATTTGAAGGAGACATATTAAGAACCAGTTTGAAACCTTCCCAGGTACCTCCTTCCTGTATGCATTTGAATCAACCACGGCACTGAAACTAGTTTTCATTTGTCTGGCATTGTTGTTATGTTCCTTGATTTATTTAGGATGAAGGTGCAGCCTTCAGGGTGTATAACAGCATAAGGGCCTCCTTGGGATACGGTGAGAATATCTAAGGCCATTCTGTTTTGAAGGACTGCTTTCCTCATTAAGGAAACTTCTGCATTTAGCATCATTAAACTATTTCTGCTTTCAGAACACAAGTTTTTAAGTCTTTTCTAAATGACTTTTGATTTTACCAAAATGGCCTCTTTTCAGCATGAGCCACCAGGCCCGGCAGAGGCTGATTTTTTATTTTTTTTATTTTTTTGAGTTGGAGTCTCACTCTGTTGCCAAGACTGGAGTGCAGTGGCATGCTCCCAGCCACCGCAGCCTCGACCTGCTGGGCTCCGGAGATCCTTCTGCCTCAGCCTTCCAAGTAACTGGAACTACATGCGCTACCACACCTGGCTAATTTTTTATTTACGGTAGAGACGAGGTCTCACCAAGTTGCCCAGGTGGATCTCGAACCTGAGGGCTCAGGCAATCCACTTGCCTCGGCCTCCCAAAGTGCTGGGATTACAGGCTGAGCCACCGAGCCCGGCCTGAGGCTGATTTTTTTTTTTTTTTTTCTTTGCGTATTAGCTTCACAGGGATGTAGTAACAAACTACCCCAAACTGGAAAGCTTAAAACAACAGAAATTCATCCTCCCTTATTCTGGAGGCCAGAAGTTCAAAATTAAGGCCCAGGCTCCCCCAGAGCCTCCAGGGAAGAATCCTCCTTGGCCTTCCCTTGCTTCTGGTGGCCCCCAGCAATCCTTGGCATTTCTTGGCTTGTGGCTGCATCACTCTCATCTCTGCCTCCATAGTCCTGTGGCCTTCTTCCCAGAGTGTGTCCCTGTGTGTCCGCCCCTTTTCTTGAAGGACATCCTTGGATTGAGGGCCCACTCTAACCCAGTATGACCTCCTCTGATCTGATGACATATGCAAAGACTCCATTTCCAAATAAGGGCCTAGTTGAGGTTCCGGGTGGTCATGAATTTGGGGGGCACACGTCAACCCACCACACCTCGCTTCACCATTCTGCCTAGGACTAGCTCAGGCTAGAGATCAGAGCCCAGCACCGCCTCACTTTCAGATTGCATTCCTGCAGAAATGTCAACTCAGTGGCAGTTCATCCCAGTCTGCAGGTGTGTTTTATCAATTCATAAATTGAACCGCGTGGTAGGGGAACATTGCTACACGCATGGAGGTCACTCAGGGCTTGAGCTTCTGGAAGGGCTTCTTGATGCCAGCAGCCTTGACCCTTTGGCATGTTGAAGCAGTGGCTAGGCTTTCTTGCCCAGTAACTGGTGCTCACCCCCTCTGACCATGCATCCAGTCTGGACACTCTGTCATGGGATGAGAGCTGGCCATGTCCCTGCGGTGTCTTTCGTTGTGACGGTGTGTAAGTCCTCCTGGAGGAAAGGATGGGATTCTCCATCCTGGTCATTACACAGACACGTCGTGCCTGAATAGCAATACTGCAGTGATGAGGCATTTCTTGCCATTGCAGGTGGCCTGGTTGTCAACTGGGGGTGTGCTGATGCCAAGGCCAGTGTTTTTGTAAGTTTGTGCCAGTCTCTCTCCTTGTCCTGTCTTGCTTTGGGGAGGGCGCTCCATCTGAATGCCTCCTCACGTCCCTGCTGCCTTCAAATCCAGGGACACCTGCCTGCCAGCCATCAGCTCCGCCGCACCCTGCTCCATCCACAATGCAAAGTATGCACCCACACCCAGCTCTGCCTACTCCATTGTCTGCCTGTCCAGGCACTTCCATCTGCCGTGCTGGCTTTGAACCTTCACCCTCTTTCCCTCTCCTCCCCCTCTTGGTGCCTGTTCATCACCCCTGGCCCTGGCAGCTCCATCTTTCCAACTAGTCATTCCCAGGTGGAGATGCCACCAGCCACAGCCCCGGGCTGGTGCTGCCAGAATCCAAGAACAATGGAGTGGACCCAGAGGGCTCTGCCCCTCCTCATCCCAGGAGCCCCCAAACAGCCATGTGTGAGCAGAAGCCCCCCATACCCCGGCTGCACAGGTGGAGGCCTGCTAGGCACCCCACCTCACCCCACCCTGAAGAGTTAGAAATGAACCGTGAGGTCCCCAGGCCCAGCCATGGAAGGATGCTTCACGTATGTCTGTGGTGTGGCTGTGGTTTTCTGAGAGGGTGGGGACAGGGGTGGCAGGCCATGCAATCTTCTCATAATCCCCAAGTGTTTTGCTGGAACAAGGGCCTGATCTCCAGCCTCCACTCTCTGCGGGACAACTCTACGGGGCGCTTGGTTCCTTCTCACCGCAGAATCTGCAGCCCTGGCATCTGCCTGGGCACTCCCTCTTTGGTCACCCACTTTTCTTTCTTCCTGTCACTTCCATCTGCTGACCTCACATGATTTGTAATGTAACATAAAACAGATGTGGCAATCTGTCTATTGTCTATCTCCCTGCTAGAATGTAAGCTCCGCTGCACTAGAGCCTAGAACAGTGCCTGCCCAGGCTTAAGTAGTACTTAGGAAAAGTGAATGAATGAATGAATGAATGAATCAGAGGGAAGCAGCCCAGACTCATCGAATGAACTGAACAGCACTGACTTCAGAGATGAACCTTGTCTTCTGCTAACCTAAATAACAAACGAGAGAGGTTCTTTAAATAAAAAGTATTTGGCAACAGAGCATTGCACTAGAAATACAGGTTCCATCGTAAACCATGTGTGTATTCAAGGGAAGTAAAGGAAGCCAGAGATTTTTGAAGAAAAATATAAGGAAGATCACAGAAGTATTTTGAAATGATTATCCTTGGCTATAAAGATCGAGGACAAGGGTGATGCCGGTCTGGGGCTGAGCAGGCAGTTGCTGGGCAGATGTCTTCGCAGAAGTATGTTTTTGTGTAAGTCCCCAGTGACATTTATGCTAGGCTGTGGTTTGTGCAGTCTTATGTGACAGACTTTGTTCTCAGGCATGCAATCGTGAGAACTCTCCTTTTTTCCTTTTGTCTTTTAACATTAGTGACTCCCTCTTGGTTTTGACAGCTTTCACACTCCCAGTTTTTCCTGGAAGAAAACTGAGGGCCGTTTCAGAGATTCCAGGTGATTCCGCAGGTTTGACACTAAAACCGAGCTTTGCATTTTTCTTGGGAGCATTCAAGACACGCTACCCCATTTGACCTTGACACACACTCCCTGAGGGATGTGATGAAACAGAAGCTGAGAGAGACAAAGCAAGTCACTCAGACCACACAGCCAGAACTTAAACTCAAGCTCCTGTGACTGCAAAACTGCTGCTTTTAATAATTAGCTTGGGCCGGGCTCGGTGGCTCAGCCTGTAATCCTGTGCTTTGGGAGACCGAGGTGAGTAGATTGCCTGAGCCTGCGGGCTCGAGACCCACCTGGGCAACTTGGCGAGACTTCATCTCTACAATAAATCAAAAATTAGCCGGGCATGGTAGCACACGCCTGTAGTTCCAGCAACTCGGAAGGCTGAGGCGGAAGGGATAGCCGGAGTCCAGCAGGTGGAGGCTGCGGTGGCCGGGAGCAGCCACTGTACTCCAGTCTGGGCGACAGAGTGAGACTCCAACTCAAAAAAAAATAAAAATAATTAGCTTGGGGATGGCACATTTCATTTGAAGAGCCCAGTGCAATTACCTGGGAACATGACTTGGGGCCACCACTTTGAGGAGGAGTCTGAGGCTGCATCCAGGTTCAAGGGGCAAGAGTGCATGATTGATTAGTAATGTCTGCCTCAGGCACAAGGTGGGGAGTGACAGTGTTCTGCTATCCCTGGGACTCGGCACTATTGCAATGTTAGGTTCCTTGTCTTGACTCTTTCTCCCACCCCATGCTCTTTCTGCAGCCAATATTCCTATAGCTCCTGCCTCAGCAGTGAGAAACCTATGCAAAGCTGTCAAGCACTGCCAAGTCAGAGGTGAGCAGAGCACCATTAGGAATGAACGGAAAGCACATTTGGCCATTCCAGAAGCTTTGCTCCATCACACAAGGCTTAGCATCACCTCCATGTAGGAAGGACAGTAATATGTTAAGAGCAAGGGGACAGATAATCCTAAATCATTTATTTCTGTCTATGCCCACATGACCTTGGGCAGCAGACTTATCTTCACAACTATGTTTACTTGGGGGTTAGGGTATCCTCTCAGAGTCTGCACTGAAAGCTGGAAAGACAGACCTGACGTGTGCTTTGTGATGGTGGGACTGGGCACAGCTGCTCAGAGAAACATTTGCTGCCAGTGCTGCATAAAGCAGAGAGTCCTTCTGCCCAGAAAGGAGCATGGATCGGTCACTCCCTGGCTGGGGATCCCAAGAATCAAGTAAGGGAACTCAGAAAAGAATATCGAGTTGTGAGCTAAGCCTCATTCCACACATGCCTCACTCCACACATGCCTCACATGGGCACAATAATGGGTTTTTCCACTTTCTCCTATCTACCTGGACACACCCTGCAGTTTGCCAGATAAACTAGGGTCTAGAGGTGGACCCTGAGTCCAAGGGAACTGTGCCCCAGTTTGAGAGACGAGACTAACAGTCCTCTGACCGAGGCATGCACAGCCCGCCTGATGCCCGCTAGCTTTGTCTTCCTTCCCTCCCCCAGAAGCAGCCCATCTTTATGCCAAACGTACCAAATTTCTTGTAATTCTCCGAATATTTTGTATTGTTTTGTACCTCCATGCCTCAGCAAATTGCTTTTCATGGTTTTCTTTCCAGTCTGTGCCCCTCACCAGTTATGAGGCCCTGGACAAATTATGTATGCCTCTCTGCTCTGTTCCTTCCTCTTAAAATGAGGGTAATGATGATTTCACCTCTTAGGGTTGTTGTAAAAATTAAACGAGTTAATACATATTAAAGCACCTAGAAGCACACTTAGGACACACTAGTCAAGAGTTACTAATTAATATTATTCCTCATCTTTCAAGACTCAACTTGAACATTATCTCCACCAGGAAGCATTGCCCAAAACACCATAAACAAAGCCAAAAGACAAAAGATTATCTGAAAAAGACATTTGCGACACATAAAACAAAGGGCTAGCTTCATTAATTTATGGGGAGTAAGTACAAATCTGTAAGAAGACAGCCATTAATAGAAAAAACCCGAGTGGGCAGGAACACACAGTTCATAGAGAAAGAAATACAAGTGGTCAATAAGTAAGAAAAGATGCCCCATTTCACTCATAATTGTACAAGTTTAATAGTAATGAGAGGTGTTTTTTTTTTTCTTATCAGATTGGCAAAAGTTTTAAAGTTTGATAATACCCAGCATTGGCAAGGATGGGAAATTAACCGTTTGCATATGCTCTTGAAGGGAGTGTAGATTTCTGTAGCCGTATTCAGCAAGCATTTTGGAAATATTTATCAAAACTAAAATGCACATTTCTCCTAATCAGCAATTCTCTTCCTACTTACTCTATTGATGTCCTCACAAAAGAACAATAATAGGCTGGGCATGTTGGCTCAAGCCTATAATCTCAGCACTTTGGGAGGCCGAGGCAAGAGGATTGCCTGAGTCCAGGGGTTCGAGACCAGCCTGGACAATTTGGCAAGACCTCGTCTCTACAATAAGTCAGAAAAACTAGCCAGGAGTGGTGGTAAAGGCCTGTAGTTCCAGCTTCTTGGAAGGCTGAGGCGGAAGGATTGCCTGAGCCCAGCAGGTCAAGGCTGCGGTGGCCGTGAGCTTGCCACTACACTCCAGCCTGGGTGACAGAGTAAGACTTCAAAAAAAAAAAGAACAATAATATACATCCCTATGATAGTCTAGTTTTTAGGATTGTTCCCAGCAGACATTAGATTCTCAATAAGCATTTGTTGAAACAAAATGAAACAAAATGTTCATTGTAGCAATGCTTGCAATAAACAAAAACCTAAAACAACTTAGATGTCCAACAACAGGGAAGAATTTAAGTAAATTAGTGTACATCGACACAATGACAAATTCTGTAAATATTAAAGTCCTACATCTGTACATTCTGATTTAAGAATAACTTAATTTGTTGTTGTTTTGTAATTTTATTTTTTATATTAATAAATAATCATTTTACATATTCATAAACACAATGATTGTACACGTTCATAAATACAATGATATTTCAATACATATAATTTTTAGTGATCAGATCAGAGTAACTAGCATATCCTCATCTCAAACTTTTTACATTTCTTTATGTTGGAAGCATTCAGTATCCTCCTTCTGGCTCTCTGAAACTATATGATTTATTATTGTTAACTATAGTCATCCTACATTGGTATAGAATACTAGAACTCATTCTTTCTATCTAGCTGTAATTTTATATCCTTTAACAAATCACACTTTTTCCCTCTACCCTTTCCAGTCTCTAATGTCCTCTGTTCTACATTTTTTATTTTTATTTTTATTTTTATTTTTATTTATTTATTTTTTTTAGCTTCCACATATGACTGAGAGCATGCAGTGTTGACTCTCTGTCCCTGGCTCATTTCACTTAACACGATGTCTTTTAATCCCATCTGCATTGCTGCAAGTGCCAGGAGTTCATTCTTTTTATGACCGAATAGTATTCCATGATGTTTATATATAGAGACCACATTTTCTTTATTTGTTCATTTGCTGTTGGACACCTAGGCTGATGCCATATATTGGCTATTGTGAACACTACTGCAAAAAAAAACCATGGGAGAGTCTCTTTGATATAATGATTCCTTTTCTTTGGATAAATTTCCAAAAGTGAGACTGTTGGATCATATGACAGTTCTTTGTAGTTTTTTGGAGAAACATTCTCCATAGTGGCTGTACTAGTTTTCATTCTCACCAACAGTATGTAAGAGTTCCCTTTTTCCTGTGTCCTCACTAACATGTGTTACTTTTTGACTTTTTGATAATAACTGGGGTAACATGATACCTCATTATGGCTTAGACCAATATCCTGAAGCATTTCCCTTATGTTTTCTTCTAGTAGTTTTATTGCTTCAGGTGTTGCATTTAGGTCTTTGATCCATTTTGAGTTGATCTTTTTTGTACAGAGTGAGAGATGGGAATCTAGAGTCATCCTTCTGTATATGGATATCTAGTTTTCCCAGCACTATTTATGGAAGAATCTGTCCTGTCCCCAGTGAGTGTTCTTGGCACCTTTCTAAAAAATCGATTGGTTTTTGATATATGGATTAATTTCTGGGTTGTCTATTCTGTTTCACTGTTCTATGTGTCTGTTTTTATGCCAGTACCATGCTGTTTTGGTTACTATAATTTTGTGGCATGTTTTGGAATTTGGTAGGTAACACCTCCAGTTTTGTGTTCTGTTTGGGTTTTTTGTTTCCATACAAATTTTAGGATTTTTTTTTCTATTTCTGTGAAGAATGTCTGATATTTTGATAGAAATGGCATTAAATCTATAGATTGCTTTGGGTAGTATTGTCATTTTTACAATAATAATTCTTTCAATCTATGAGAAAGGATGTCTTTTCAGTTGCTTAAATTTTCTTAAATTTATTTTATCAATGTTTGTAGTTTTTCTTGTAGACATCTTTTACCTCCTTGGTTAAATTTATTTCAAGGAGTTACTTTTTGCGTGTGTGGCTATTGTAAATGAGATTACCTTCTTGATTTCTTTTTGATAGTTTGTTATTCATGTATGGAAATGCTGCTGATTTTTGCATATTAATTTTGTATCTTGAAACTTTACTAATTTTGTTTATAAATTTTAAGAGTTTTTTGGTCGAGTCTTTAGGCTTTTCTGTATATAAAATCATTAATCTGTAAACAGGGACAATTTGACTTCTTTCTTTCCAATTTGAATGTCATTTATTTCTATCTTTTTTTTGAGTTGGAGTCTCACTCTGTCGCCCAGACTGGAGTGCAGTGACTGCTCCCAGCCACCGCAGCCTGGACCTGCTGGGCTCTGGCGATCCTTCCACCTCAGCCTTCCGAGTAGCCAGAATTACAGGCGCACACTACTACGCCCGGCTGATTTTTTTTGATTTATTGTAGAGATGAGGTCTCGCTGCCCAGGCGGGTCTCGAACCCGCGGGCTCAGGCAATCCACTCACCTCAGCCTCCCAAAGACGCGGGATTACAGGCTGAGCCACCGAGCCTGGTTATTTCTATTTCTTGCCTAATTGCTCTGGCTAGAACCTCCAGTACTATGTTGAATAAGAGTGATAAGAGTGGGCATCTTCATCCTATTCCAGTTTTTAGAGCAAAAGCTCTCACCTTTTTCCCATTTAGTAAAATGTTAGTTGCGGGTTTATCATATATATGATATATATAATGTTATATTATGTAGAGGTAGTTTCCTTCTATACCTAATTTATTAAGATTTTTTTATTATGAAAAAATGTTGAATTTTATCAGATGCTTTTCTGCATCTATTGAGATTATCATGCTTGTTTATTTTTTCTTCTATTAAAGTGATATATGACATTTATTGATTTGCATGTTTTGAACTGTCATTGCCTTTCTGGAATACATCCTACTTGATTATGGTGTACTCGTATAATCTTTTGGATGTGTTGTTGGATCCAGTTTGCCAGTATTCTGATGAGGATTTTTGCACATATGTTCATCAAAGATATTGGGCTGCAGTGTTCATTTGTTTCCATCCTTCACCCATCGGTTGTTCAGGAGCATGTTGTTTAATTTTCATATATTTATATAGTTTCAAATGTTCCTCTTCTTACTGATTTCTAGTTTTATTTTATTGTGCTCAGATACAGTACTTGATATGATTTCAATTTTTAAATATTTTTTGAGACTTGTTTTGTGTCTTGACATATGGTTAATCCTGGAGAATGTTCTATGTGCTGATTAAAATAATGTATATCCTGCAGCTGTTGGGTGAAATGTTCTGTAAACATCTATTAGATCTATTTTGGTCTATGGAGCAGTTTAAATCTGATGTTTCTTTGTCAGTTTTCCATCTAGATAATCTGTCCTATACTGACAGTGGGGTATTGAAGTCCCCAGCTATTATTGATTTAGATCTAATAATATTTGAGCTTGTTACTTCAGTGCTGGATGCATATATATTCAGAATCTTCATATTTTTATAATGAATTGATCTTTTTATTATTACAAAATGTCCTTCTTTGTCTCTTTTTTTACAGCTTTTAACTTGAAGTCTGTTTTGTATGATATAAGTATGGCCATACCTGCTCATTTTTGGTTTCTTTTTGCATGAAAATTTTTTTCCATTTCTTTTCAGTCTATGTCTTTATGAGAGATGTAAGTTTCTTATAAGCAGCAAATAGTTGCATCTTTTTATTAAAACTCTTTCATCTAGTCTATGTCTTTTAAATGGAGAACTTAAATCTTTTATATTCAAGGTTATTATTGATAGATTGATTTAAGAAGACTTCTCATACATAATGTAAAAAAAAAAAAAAATACCTAAAGCATCAAGGTACAAAACAATAAGCATTGTATAGGATCATTGGTGTAAACAAAAAATAATATATACTTATAAATGTTCAAATATTCTACTATATACATTTTTTCCTGGAAAAATGATTTAAAAGTTGCTTATAACTCCTTTGTGGAGAAGAATCAGGGACAGGAATATGGACATGTCGAAAGAATCTTAGATTTATTTTATAGTTTTCTATTTGAAATGTCTTTTCCTAAATTTTTTTTTTAGGCAGGGTGTGGTGGCTCACACTTTGGGGAACCAAAGTGGGAGGATCACTTAAGCCCAAGAGTTTGAGACCAGCCTTGGCGGCAACATAGCAAGACCTCGTCTCTACAAAAAATGGAAAAAAAATTTTTCTTGCTATATGCATGTCTTGACTTTAAAAAAAAAAATATAAGTCAACAGTTGTGCATTTTGTTTTCTAGTAGCTGACCAACTGTCCAAGATCTATCCTGTCTACCTGTCTGCCTCCTCCCGTCAACCCTTACCTCCCACTTCATGCTCTGACAGAGGTTACAGTTCCTATGCACCTGCCACTCTAGCTCTCTTCCCAGGCCTTTGCTCTTGATGTCTGACCTCCCTGCCTCCAATCTTCTTCTCCTTTCACTCTTCTAGTTCTTGAGGGCCCTGTCTTTACCCAGCCCCCAGGCTAGGCTAGTGACCACCACGGGGCCCCCACAGCACTCTGCACACATGTCTCTCCCGGCACTCTACTGTCTTGGAACTGATATATTTGGGAGGGGGCAGCCGTGCGTGATACTTGCCCCATGTCTGTGCTTCATTTATCTTTTGGGTCTGAGCTCTCCGCATGGTGTTTCTTACATGAAACCCTCTCAATCAATGTCCAGTAGATGGACATCAAGGGGAAATGTATTGTCGGGGAAATTATGAAAGAAAAATCCTTCCTTAAACTCTTTGACATTAGGACTTCAACATAGAAAGAACTACTCACAAAACTGGGTATTTAACTAAAGAGAGCTGCTTCTCTGCTAGCAACTTGCCAGGAGTAATTGATTTTAGCCCCCAAATACTCGCCCCTGGGTTGAACAACCTCTTTCGGAGTCTTCCTTGCTCCTCCTATTCAGGCTGTTCCAGCCTCTATCCCTAGGCCCATTCAGGGCCGCCGTAGCAAGAGAGTGAAGTCTTGGAAGAGAGAAGGGTTCAGGAATTGGTTCACTTGTGTACCCAGCACTTGCTATGTGCCAGGATCTATGCCAGTCAGTGGGCCAGCTGGGGGTCACAAAGAGAACAAGGCTGTTTCCTTGTTGCGAAGGGCCTAGTTTCATTGGAAAAGACAGAGTAGAGAGAAGAAACTAAATTGAGACAGAAGGAGAGAGAAAGCACAATGACCCTTTGTAGAACCCACAGCCTCCAGGTCTCCAAGTCAAGATCCAACTTTACCTGGTGATGAAAACCCTGCCCCGTGGGAATGACTGGGGAAAGCTGCCAGAGGGTTAGGAGGTGCCATGAGAACTAGAAAATGCCACTTGGAAGAATCCCTGGGCACAAGTGGATTTCTGGGAAAGGCAAAAATCTGATAGAAGAGAGAGAGAGAGACAGGGAGAGAGAAAGAGAGTGACAGAGAGAGAAAGAGAGACAGAGAAAGACACACACAGAGAGAGAGAGACCAAGCTGATCAGGACAGAGAAGAAAGTTTTAACCCCAAAGGTGCAAAAACAGTCCTCAATGAAAGTTTCATTGCTGTCCTTAGAGTGGTTTCCTGGTCCTTGTGTTTTCCCATGAAGGGAAAGCATATGACATATGGATTGGACAAGGGTGGAGGCTGAGGTCCTCAAATATCTATATTTATAGGCCATTACCTTAGAAGGAAAATGGCCGAGGTTAAGGGATGAGGGATAGGGTGAGCTGAGAGAGTGATGTAGACCTGCCTTTCTGCTTTCCTGAGCTACTTCCTGTCCCACCCCTAGTTCCCTCCTGTCTCTGTTCTGACCCTGGCCTCTGAAGCGTGAAGGTCACTGTGGCTTTGGCACCATCAGCCTGAGTGATTTCAATGACACGGCCCAAGAGTGGTGTGTAAAGCAACAGTGGAAACATGTGCCCTGGAGGAATTCCAGTCGGCTGGTACCTAATCCCTGCTCTGCCAATAATCTGCTGCGTGACCTTGGGTTGCTGACTCCTCTCTCTGAGGTTTAGTTTAGGTGCACCACATCTGAGATTCCTTCTGCATGGATGTTCTCTGTAGGATGCTAAGTTTTACATGTGTCCTTAGACTAAACTTCTTAAAGTCCCATGGGCTACTCAGAAAAAGATCTGCTGAATGAAGGATTTCAACAAATACATCTTTCACTTCTCACTAGGCATTTTCTAAGCAATAATTGGAACATCTCACCCAAAGCATCTGACTTAATAACGTGACCTTTAGGGAGCGTTTATTATACACCAATCCATTGGGTTGATATTTTGGAATAACTACTGCAGATAACACTAACATCCAACACAACTGAGCATTGAAAACTCTCAGGTAAATCGCTTCCTTTAACCCTCAGTTCTGGGAAGGTAGATATTATCATTCTCATTTACAAAGAGAAAAAGCAGAGACCTGGAGAGATTAAGACACCTGACCAAGGTCACACACTGCGGAGACAGCAGGGCCAAGATAAAAACCCATGATGGTCTGACTCCAGAACCCAAATACTTCACTAAGACTTACTGCCTCTTCGGGAAATAATTATAGATGGCTTAGAAAGGATAAGCAGCTGTTGCACAAACTGAGCACAACAAATCTGCTGCTGGCCTAAGCAGTGATGTCTTCTCCCTCATCAGGGTTATTTTCCAATGACCCTAGAACTTTCTACTGCCAGCCCCTAACTCAGTTGCTCACCTGATTTCTACTACACAACTTCCTGAGGTTGACTAGGTAACCAACCCACCCAGCAGTCCTGTTTGCCCAAATTCCTGATACCAGGTAAAATCTCTTTATGGAAATTGGTGTGAGCACCTTTTCACGAAGGAGAAATGAACCCACATCATAATATTGCCCAGAATTTGGATGTGACATTCTCCTGAGCTAAAGAAACCTTGCTGAGAATCCTCAGTGATACTTGTTCTGTGGTTGTTATTTAAACTCAAGGGCTGCCGAGCTGCTTGATCGGACAAAGGGGTAGATGACAGCTGAACTTTCCAGAGCCAGGTGCCAAGAACCAGGGATCTCTTGCTTTGTGGCTGAGGCCCAGACCTCAGAGTAGAAGGAGTGTCTTAAGCCACCTTAGGTGGCCCCGGGGCCGCCCAGCCCTCAGCCCCTGCAGAAGTCCCGGTAGCCAACAGAATCACCTATCAGGGCCAAGAGGCAAGAACAGGAGATTAGCAAAGCGGGTTTACAAACTGCAGATCTGAGGCCCCAAACAACATTCTGCTTGTAGATCCGGAACACAGGAAATGAGCTTAATTGACATAAGCCAGTGACGATAACACATCAGGCTTGAACACAAGCTCCGTGCAAGGTGACTCTTGGGAGAAAATAGAACTGAATGCCCTGTTGACATAGGGGCAGCTCTTGCAGACTGCTGGGCATGGAGAGTAATTTGAGGAAGTCCCTCCAGGATAGCCCTCTAGGATATCTTCTTGGGAGGCGGTAGCGATGTCTGCTGAGATTTCACCACCTACTGAAGGATACCAGCATTCTCACCGCAAGGAGGACCTCAGCCACGCCCATGTCACAGATAAAAAGATGGGACCTGGGGGAGAAAATGACTTGTCCAAAGTCACATGCTGAAGAGGAACTGGAATCTTCTTGCTGGCTGCTTTCACATGTCCTTCTTCCGCAGTCTCAGCATTGGACTCACCCTTTGGCCTTGAGAAATAGTTTCATTGTTTGTGTATCACTGCAGGGCCCTTCTCGGTGGCTTCCAGCACTGTCTCCTAGGTATTCGGCCTGATCAGTGGTGGCAGAGCTTGTCATGTCTATGTTATTCCTCGTAGGCAGAGCGGTTAAAAGGCCTAAGGAAATTTTGTCCGAAGAAGACACGGGAGTTACCTGATACGAATGATCAGAGAGCTGAAAAACTGTGAGAGGAGTTGTTCGAGTCACTTGCTCTTGCCAGAGAACGCCGGTTCTCAAAGTGTGGTCCAGGAATCAACAGCTTTAGAATTACCTGGGAACTTGCTAGAAATGGAAAGTCTTGGGACTCGCCCCAGATCTACTGAATCAGAATCTCTAGAGTGGAGCCCACCAAACTTAAGTTTTAACACACCTGAAGAGTGGTTCCGCTGTGCTACAGTCGGAGGCTCTCCGCCTTAGGAACTGTCAGGATGAGTGGGTCCAATGACCGGGAAGATAGATAGGGCAGACCGATGTAGCAAGGATGGGTCCTCGGGGATTCTGGGAGTAACCCTGGATCCCTTCTCAGAGAATGAGCATCCACCCGTTAAGAAAGCCGTAAGGAGGGGCTGTCTCAGGAGAGAGTACTGAGTAGATTACCCCTAAAGTCTCAGTGACTCCAAGATCCTGGGACGATGTTTACTTGATTAACAGGCCAGGAAATACAATGGTTTGCCTGTTCTGGAGTGTAAGCACCACAAAGGCAGACCTTTTCCTGGTTGGTTTTCTTTTCACTGTTAGAATCCCAGTGCCTGGAGCGAGGGTACGACTCATAGGCCAAACCCAGCTTACAAACTGCCTCTGCAAATGACATTTTATTGGAGCAAAGCTAGGTTATTCCTTTATATATCGTCTACGGCTTCTTTCCCAATTTTGTAGTCCAAGGGCATAGTTGAATCATAGTAACTCAACACACGGCTTGGGAAACCTAAAATATTTACTATCTGGTCCTTTACCGAAAATAGTTGGACCATCCCCAGTATGTTTATTGCAGCACTCTTCACAGTAGCAACAACATGGAACCAACCCAGATGCCCACTGAAATCGGACTGCATTAAAAAAAACGTGGTACATATTCATGATGGGATATTATGCAGCCATGAAAAAGAACAAAATCATGGCCTTCACAGCAACATGGATGCAACTGGAGACCGTCATACTAAGTAAACTATGACAGAAAGAACTGAATACCGCATGTTCTCACTCATGAGTGGGCCCTGATCACTGGTCACACGGACACAAGGGTGGGATCGGCTGACACCGGACACTGCTGGGGGGAGGAAGAAGGGAGGAGGGAGGGGACACATGGCAACACACCGGGTCCCTGGTCCATTATCAGGAGAGAGAGGGCCCGCTCGAAACCCAAGCCCCACCTGCACGTGACTTATTTATGTAGTAAATCCAACTTGTTCCCCACAACGCTAAAATAAAATTAAAACAAAATTACAAAAAATCAGATACACACACACACACACAAAGTTTGACAATGCCTGATCTAGAACATTTCTTGTGTCATAGCAGAGTCTCAATAAACATTGGCTGGATGAATGAATCTTTCCCTCTGTTGACAGAGAGACACAGGGGCTTCAGTTTAAGAGAGAACATAAGGGCATGGAGGATACAGCTTTGGAATTTCAGGGCTGGCTGGACTTGGTCTTGAATCCTGGCTTCATCAGCTACAGGTCGTGTGACCGTGGGCAAATTATTTGGCCTCTCTGTGTTTCATATGCCTCAATGGTAAAACAGCAATAATACTAGCCATTTATGGTTAGTCCATGTATGATGAAGGATCAACTGCCATACTTCACAGAAAGCACAGAGCCTGGTACATGTGACGACTGAACCCATGTTACTTAGTTGTCAGTAACATTGTGAGGGCTTTGATGAGAGGTATTCAGACATGCAGGTTTGGCTGCTGTGGAAAAAGGAGCTAACAGAAGGTCTGGGCTCTCCTGCTGCCACCAGTGTGCATGAGTTTATTATTAAGCAGTTCAACATTTAAACATTGTAGAAAGCTACCAGTCAGTCGGTTTACATATAATGAGCTTTAAGATAGGGAATAAAGAGGCAAGATTTAATTGGTCATAGACTTTCAGGTGTTTTGCCACTAGTAAACAATAACAATCCATCTATACTCTCTCCCATGTCCCCCTAATGACCCACTGTGTACAGCTGGCTGGGGGTCAACGCTGAGTGGTGTAACGTCGTGGGAACCCTTAGGAGCTACCTGATCACAGAGGGAGTGATCCTGGTCCTCTTATCAGCTGACAGTCGAGTTCTCCAAGAGGGAAGTGTTTTCTTTTTTTTGGAGTCTCACTCTGTCACCCAGACTGGAGTGCAGTGGCCGCTCCCGGCCACCGCAGCCTTGACCTGCTGGGCTCTGGCGATCCATCCGCCTCAGTTTTCCAAGTAGCTGGAACTACAGGCGCGCGCTACCACGCCCGGCTGATTTTTGATTTATTGTAGAGATGAGATCTCGCCAAGTTGCCCAGGTGGGTCTCGAACTAGGCTCAGGCAATCCACTCACCTCGGCCTCCCAACAGCGCAGGATTACAGGCTGAGCCACCGAGGCCGGCTGGGAAGTGTTTTCTTAATAGCACAAACATGGCCTGTTCATGTTTGGGTGGTGATGTTTTGTTCCTATTATTTTTTTCTGGCAGGAACTATTAACATATCCTAGGTGTTCTGGCAGAAGTCCCCCAGTCCTCCAGAGTAAGCCAAAAACAAAATAAATCACATGCAAGTGGAAATCCATACTGGCAGGAGACTGAGTCAGAAACATGTTGCAACTCAGGACTGAAAATGCCCATGTCTATAGCTTCCCTGATTCTGAGATTTTGCAAATTACCGCACATGGCTGTTTCTAACATATCAGTATATTGGTTTTCCTCACTCATGTTGAGAGAAATGTGGCGATTTCTAGGGCTCTCTGGGACTACGCTGGCAAATGCCAGTTCACATGTGAAAATAACACCTGGAAGCTCACTCCTCTCCATCGTTCACACCCATCAAGTCCTACCCCACAGCCCTCAAACCACAGATCTCATTAAGAATTGTTCGTCTCTACCGTGTCGAATTCAGTTATGGGTATCTCTAGAGCCTGAGAATCACTGTGTTTGTTCCAAGGCATAGAGGTTTAATAAAAAGGACAGCTGAAGAAAAGTAACCCAGACTTTTATTTCTTCGTGTTTTTACCTTCTTTAATATATCAGGATCCAGAGCATTGTAATCTCCTCTCCCGGGAGTCAATGACCACCTACGTGTGGAGAAGACACAAAAGTTTTCTCCCTCTGGAGTTCTCACTAAAGCTCTCACCCAAGCCTGGTCCCTCTAAACCCACAAACATTAGTTATCAGCCAATAGCCGGACTGACACTTCTCACCAAGCCCATTCCAAAATAGTCCCTCGTTTTAAGTGTCCCACTGGTGACTCAAACCTCTGACTCCGTCCTTCTAGAAAGCACCCACGTGTTCGAAGGGCTTCCAGAAGCATCCATTGACTGATTCCAGATGATATGGGGAAGAACCCTCGAGGATCCTGAGAGCTTGACGGGTGATGGGACAGAGGCTGGAGCTTTGCATGAGA
Organism: Carlito syrichta; assembly: GCF_000164805.1. NCBI lineage: Eukaryota > Metazoa > Chordata > Mammalia > Primates > Tarsiidae > Carlito > Carlito syrichta. The sequence continues at coordinate 514,487 of NW_007260019.1, read as the reverse complement.
AGGTCTGGAACGGTTCCAGGTTCCACGCTTAGGCATGAACTAATATTCCACCTCATCCATCTCCCATGACCCTTCGCATCCTCACACAGACCGCACTCCTTTTTCTCAAGCAATTAAGCTTCGATGCATCTTATATTCAATATTATAGTGAACCAGCCATGCACCTGGGTGATTCTCAATCGAGAAACTTCCTGTTGCCGTTTGAAAAAGAAACAAACAAGTCCTCAGTTCCCCTGCAATGTAATCACAGAGTAGGTGGTATTTGTCCAGTGAAGAGAGACAAGAAAGGGCTGGCAAGGACTGGCTGCTTCCCTCAGACTCTGCTTTTGGTTGCCTTTGGACTGTCTCAGATCAAGGTCACGGCATCATTGGTCCTCAACGGGAAAGTGGCTTTCCTTTTGTGGGTGTGTAATTTATTTTTTATTTTTGAGTTGCAGGGTACATGTGAGGATTGACTACATAAGTAAAAGTGCATGCAGGGGAGCTTTGGTCTTCTAGCTAGCTCTCTCTCCCCCGCTCAGGGATCCAGTCCCTAGTGAGTGGTTGTGTGCCTCTCGTCCCTCCTCCCTCCCTCCCCTCATCGGCAGTGTCCAGTGTCTGTTGTCCCCACCTTGGTTCTTGTGTGTCCAGTGACCGGGCCAGCTTATGAGTGAGAACATGTGGTATTCCATTTTTTGCTTTTCTTCAGGAAGCGGAAGGCTCCTATGAAAGCCTGAAGGACTTAGTTAACAACGCCAATGGTGGAATTGCCTCTGGGGAGGCTTCCTGTGTTATTCTGCACAAAAAAAACTCAAGAAATCAGCAGAGCCTCTCTGTAGGTCATGCAATGCCTAGGACTTCAGGCTGGCCTTGTCACTTCCAGGGCCCTGGCTCTCTCTAGGCGTCTAAGGAAGAACCACGCTTGTGAAGCTGAATGCTTGGCTCTGCTTAGCCTGACGAAAGTCATTTCTGATCCAGATCTAATCAACCTCCCCGTCACTGCCTCAGTCAAGGCAACGGCCTGATTTTTCACTCTTCCTCCCTGTCTTCCCTTGGTGTCCTCACCCGGGAGCCAGCAAGGGCACAGATACCAGCAGCCCTCATTGTGAGGGCCTGCCTCAGCCTCTCGGCTGGCACTCCATACCGCAGCCTGGAGCTCTCCTCTGTTTCAAAGGTCTTGTCTTTGGCTTCTGGGTTGGTCTTTGCTGTCTCATGCTCGCCTCTGATTCTCCTCCCAAGCCACCAGGCCCTCCCTCTGCTCCCGCCCTCTGTCCATCAGGCTTCTTCTGTGTTCAGCCATCTCCAGAAACACCTCCCCTTCTCTTCGGCTTTTCTGGGCAGGTGAGGGGAGAAGTCGTGTTTTCTCCCAGCTTGATGCTGGCTAATTTTTTTGGTCTCCACTCCCAAAGGCTCTTACCTGAGCAAAAAGCCACAGCTGCATAAATGAACAGGTGGTGGAGGGAGGAGGGAAGCCACAAGACTGCTGGGAAGAGAGAAGCCAGAATCTTCCTCCTTTATCCCAAGCACGGCTATGGGGGACTGAACCAGAGAACTTAGTCAATGCTGGGAGGGCAAGAAACCGGTGGGCAAGTATCCGGAATACTTCTGGCGTGAAGCCCATGCATTTATAATCACGCACATGTTTCCACCTGGTGAGAAGCTGCTATGGAATGCAGGGTTTCTTTTTGCCTGAATCCTGTTCCACTTAGCCTCTAATTTTCTTATTTCTTTCTCCCTACTTTGAACTCATACTACTTTATTTTTTAGTTATTCAAATAGGCCATCAGCTTTCTAGAACAAGATAAGTCTTGTTTTTTGTTTTTATTTTTGTTTTTGAGTCGGGATCTCATTGCAGCACCCACCTCCTGGGCTCAGGTGATCTTTCTGCCTCAGCCTTCCAAGGAGCTGGGACTACAGGCATGTACCACCATGCCTGACTAATTTTTTGATTTTTTTTGTAGAGATGAGATCTTGCTATCCTGCCTAGGCTGGTCTCGACCTCCTGGGCTCAAGCAATCCTCCTACCTTGGCCTCCCAAAATGCTGGGATTACAGGCTCAAGCCACCACCTCCAACCCCAATATGGGTCTTAATCACATCTCCTCCCATTCTTCTTGCTCTCCTCTCATTCATGCAAATAAAAACAAACAGCCCCCAAACAACTGAGAATACTTACAAACAAGCAGCTAGAGGCCCATAGAGCGCCCCGGGAGATAAGTGCTGAATGAGGTGTTTGTCCACAAAGTCTGAATATTTGTTCGGGGAGCCCAGAGATAAACATGTTGAGACACACAGGTCCATCCAGAACACTGGGTAACCAACAGGGCTCCTGGTCTGTGCTCTCCAGGAAAGAGAGTGAATCAGGACAGAGGTGAGGGCTGTACAGGAAGGAAAGAGAAGTGGTTAGGTAAGGGCGGCCTAGTGGGTATGAGAGACGCCGCATGGCCCTCAAAGAGAGTCCAGGAATGTCCTGCTTGGTTGACGTTATTATTCTGGCATTTAGGCATCTGTCCAAATTGGTTTGCCTATCTTAGGCTGTGATCTCTGGAGGATCCAGTGCTGTCCAGTGCTCCATCAGGCCCAAGGGCCCTACTGTGGGTCATTACAAGCATAGGCAACATTGTGCTTGTGGGTTTATTCACAGACTAAATGACTTGACTTCAACCCTTGAGTGTCTGTAAGTTGCTCATGAATTGCAGAGGCATTTTGTCAAATACACCTTCTCCAGGGCATTACCGAAACAGAGCTCTTTGCCAGGCTAGAATAGTTTGGATATTGTCCTATTAAAAGGCAGAAGATCATCTTGAGTGAGGTAATGTGGGATCACAATACCAAATATCGCACATTCTCACTTGGAGCTAAGCCAAGGGCCTGCGAAGGCATAGGGAGTGGCATGGTGGGCATTGGAGACTCTGAAAGGGGAGGGTGGGGAGAGAGGACAAAAAAATCACCTGGCAGGTACAACGTGCTAAGGTGGAGGTGGCTGGTACACTTAAAGCCCAAATTTCTTCACCACCATACAACGCATCCATAGAACCCCAAACCATCTGTGCTCCTAAAGTCACTGAAATTAGGAGGGGGAAAAAAAAAAGGCAGCTGTGTTCCGTGAGCTGTCAACAACCTCTTCAGTCTTAGAATCGCTGTGATGTGATTTCTAGAACTTGATGATGAGGATATTTTTATTGGTTGTTTCCACGTTGGTCTCAAGAGAGAGAAGAAAGGTCCCGGATATTATTCATGTTTGCATTTCAAGAGCTCAGAATCATGCTAGAACATCCTGGGTGCTCCAGAGAAAGACTGACTGAGAGAATGACAAAATGAGCAAGCACAGACCTGAAGTATGGAGTCCAACCCAGCCTCCACTCCCAGCACTGCCTCCCTCAGGGTGTCCCAGACAGGAGCCAAGCCTCTGGTTAACCAACATTGCAGAACTCTTACCGGTGCCTCCTGCTGGCTTTTGAGTTCTCAACCTTTTAGGTAAGCACTAATATCATGCTTAGTTCATAAAACTCCTAACTTATTTATAAAGCTGAGATCAAAACAATGTTATAAATGTTATTAAAGGCACATTGTTAGCAGGAGGTAACGCCAACACCGGTCTTCCAGACCCCAAAACCCATTTTAGTAACCACCAAGTTCATCCCTACATTCTTACTAGCTGCATAACCTTGTCTCATTACTCGAGTGCTCAAGCCCAAGTTTCCTCATCTGTAAAATGGGAGGAATAAAGCCTGTTGGAAATGGCTGTGGGAAGTAGGTGATGCACTTAAAACAGTGAACAGAGAAATGGTACCTATGCTTTTCAAGAGACTCACACTTAAAATTGGACAGAAAAAGGCACATGAGGATTCTTCTTACCTAAACCAATGTAGGAAGAAGTTATCTTCACATAGAACCTCCTCCTTGAACTGACAAAACAATGATCAACTGATCTTTTCATCTAGCAAATATCCTGGTATATTGAGGGCCTTTCTTGTGGCAGCTGGTACCAAGGGACAGGAAAGTCAGGAGACTTAGAATGTCAACCTTCCTCACTTATTTTTACTAGCTGAGTGGATTTGGGTTCTGTGGCTCTCAGTTTTCTCGTCTATAAAAGGAGGATGCTAATATCTAGCTCATACAGCTGTGAGATTTAAATAAGATTTAGATACAGAAACTGATGTGTATCCAGGCTCTGATAAAATCCACATACCTACAAAATTGCTGCGATTATTTCCACTATTCACCTACTAAGGGCAGGGCAGTGGGAGTGGTTGGTCCAGCTGAGCTCAATAGTAGTCACGGCATTTGTTTAGAACCTAGATTAGAAAATCATTTATTGGAGAAGGGAGGGAGTATTTTGCCACTGATATTATTAAGAACTGCCAGCGCATGGTATAGTTTTAAAAAAACCAAACTGACTCAGCTGACTCTTAGTCCACTTCATTATTGTTTTAAATTTCCTACAGACCATACAGCCCTGCTTTCTGCACCTGAAACAGTCTCCTCCCACCACCAGCCCTTGGTAAGCACTGAATTACATATTTGTGTCAAAGTACTCAGGTGATAATCAGAATTATTTGATACTCTTACAAACCACATTTATAACAGCACCTTTTGGATTCTGCACATAAGATCAATAGGCTTTGCTAGATAGCCTCAAACGAATTCAATTTTAAAATATATGATGGATTTTTCCTACTTTGGAAATTTTTACTGAAGTAGAATATTCGTTAAAAAAGGCACACAGATCGTACAATTTGCTGAATTTTCACAAGCGGAACACATCATGTAACCAGAATCTAGATAGACGAACAGAGCACGGCCTGTACCATGGAAATCCCTGCATGCCTGTTTCAAGTCACTATCTTTTCCACCTGTTTTTGTAACTAGAATTCATAGAGTAAGTACTCTTTTATGTCTGGCTTCTTTAACTGAACATATGTTTGTGAGATTCATCCACATTTTTGTGCATGGTGGTAGATGGTTCACTCTCATGGTTGTGTAGTATTCCGTTGTATAACTATTTCGTGATCTTGTTATCCATTCAACTGTCAGTGGATATTTGTGTTGTCTCTAATTTATAGTTATTAGCAATAGTGCAACCACAGGTGTCGTCTTTTGGTAAATATATGTACGTGTTTCTGTCAGGCCTATACCAAGAAGTGGAACTGCTGGATCACAGGAAATGCTTATGTTAATTGGATTACATACTGCCTGAGAGATTTCCAAAGTGGATTTCAAAGGATGTATGTTAAAAATTGCTCTATCACCTCTAAACTTCAAAGTCCTTCACACTGAGTGAGGTCACGGGCTCCTGGCAAAAGGTAAGAAATGGATGTTTCTGGTTAAATGGACCATGAGGCAGAAAACCTGCTAGCATTTAAAGTAGTCACTTGACCTGAACACTCTAGGAACCTCCCTGGAAGAACACACACAGGGTTTACTTTCCCAGGCTCTGCTTCAGAGGCAGAGCCTCTACTCAAAGGCTTTCACCATAAGAGGTTCTTAGCCATTGTCGATGATTGTTAAAAAAAAAAAAAAAAGAGGTGGAGTGGTGGGGAGAAAACAAAAGAAACTAAAGAAAGAAAGAGGAGGATTTGAGGAATGAAAAGATAGAACCCTAGGTACCAGAGATAAGTTATGAAATTCAGAGTCAACACCCGAAAGACATCTCAAAAGCTCCGTTCTTCTTCTTCCCTTCTCCTCCCCTTCTTTTTCTTCTTTTAACCAACGATTCCTTCGGTTCCAAACTCCTCAAAGGACTATCCTGAGAAGAGCAATAAGGGCATTTTAGACAGGACCGGACCGTCCCGTCTTCTTATTTTACTCAACCCTCCTTCAAAGCTCTGCTCCGTCTCACTTGTCAAGGATTTCGCTTCATTGCCAAGAACACAGATCTCCCTCCTGAGCTTCAGGTCTGTGTGCACCACTGCCAGTTACCTGTGAGACTGCACCTGAAATCCACACTTGCAACCATCGCTTCTTGTGAAACTCAGCCTTCATCGCCCCCAACCCCCACCCCCAGCCCTCAGCCCCTCAAGCCAGTCAGCCTCAACTCCTAACGTCCTGCTTCCACTCTCCCTGATCCCTTACCCTATCTCTTTCGCCAAGACGCCTGCAGAAAACACCCACATCTCCCTCCTTCTGGGCTGACTTGCTTCTGGCCTGTCTTCACCACAAAAAATGTCCACATCTCCTACCTCCAGGCTGTCTTGCTTCAGGCCTGTCGTCATCACATCCTTACTGATCTTTCTAAACTGTGAATCAGTATGTGTCATCCCTCTATTCCAATCCTTTGTAAACTTTTTCGGTGTGCTCAGATTTGAATCAATCCAGACTCCTTAACATTTCCAGCGTGGTCTTTTGAGACCTGACACCCGCCTTCCTCTCCTGCATGCTTTCTCAGATCCCTCTCCCTTGTGCTCAGTGATCGAGTCATGTTGAAGTTCCATTTGCTGAAAAAAATTCTATGCTCTCTCCCTCCTTTATGTAGCTTTAAAAATATGTATATATGTAATATATCTATATTATCAGCTATTGGGATCAAATCATGTATTAGACAATTCACCTATTAAAAGTATACAATTTAAAGTTTTGTAGTATATACATAGAATTGTGAAACCATCACCATAATCAATTTTAGAGCAGTCTCATCACCCAAAAAGAAACTCAGAAGCCATGTCAGTCACTCTCCATTATTCCCAACTCTCTCAGCCCTAGGCAATTGGTAAACTATTTTCTGTCTCTAGAGATTTGCCTATTCTAGACATTTCATATAAATGGAACTATATAATACAAGAAATTTCTTTATTAACCTTTTGCATTTGGCACAATATTTTCAAGGATTCTTCATGTTCTTCATCTATCAGTAATTCACTCCCTTTGATCACCAAATAATCTATCAGTGTGTCTATATATCACATTTCATTTATCCATTTGGGTTGTCGCTACTATTTGGTTGTTATGAATAAAGCTGCTACAGACATTCATATAAAAGTTTTTGTAATGACATACACTTTTATTTCTCTTGGGTATATACCTAGGAGAATTGCTAGGTCACACTACATTCACTGTTTAACCTTTTGAGGAGCTGCCAAACTGTTTTCCAAAGTGACTACACCATGCTATGTTCTCATCAGCAGCATGTGAGCTGTAATTTATTCATATTCTTGCCAACACTTGTTACTATCTTTGTAAGTATCTTTCTTACAGCCAATCCCTGCTTTCCATTTCCTGATGGTTAACAATGTTAGTATATTTTTTGTGCTTATCAAGCATTGGTAAATCTTTTTTTGAGGAACGGTCTATTCAGATCTTTTGCCTATTTTTTACTTATTTGTCTTTTTCTTATTGTCTTGTAAGAATTCTTTATGTTTTCGAGATACAGGTCTCTTATCAGATATATGATTTACAAATATTTATATAAACAGAATATAATTCAATTTTGAAAAGTAATACATAGATAGTATCTGTTTAAATGTGTATACATTTTTGGCACCCTGTATATTAGATTTGTTGTGGATCTTGAAAGATTATTTCAGCTCATCACCACTTCAAAATCATGGTAGGTATTAGACCAACCACTAGATCTTGTCATTTAATGGGTTAATAAATAAGTCAGGCATGGTGGCTCAAGCCTGTAATCCCAGCACTTTGGGAGGCCAAGGGGAGAGGATTGCCTAAGCCCAGGGGTTTGAGACCAGCCTGGGCAGCTTGATGAGACTTCATCTCTACAATAAATAAAAAATTAGCTGAGCATGGTGGTGCATGCCTGTGTTTCCAGGTACTTGGAAGGCTGAGACAGAAGTATCACCTGAGCCCAGCAGGTTGAGGCTGCAGTGGCTGTGAGCATGCCACTGCACTCCAGCCTCGGCAACAGAGTGAACTTCAAGTAAAAAAAAAAAAAAAAAGCAATATATTATTATAGCCAAATTTAGTTTACTAAAAGTTTAACTACATTATTTTAACACAATTGTTTTTCTCTATAATTCTAGATATTTTGTTTCATGTATTTAATAAACTGAGAAGAAGTTCATGGACTTAATCAAACTGGCAAAAAGGTTTATGTTATAAAAATATGAAGAAGCCCTCCATTAAGTAATTATTAATTAAGGCTGGAGGTTAGGAGATGGGAAAGACATGACTACTCAAACTGGAAAACAGACAGATTGTTTAAAGATAATGATAAATATGTAATCGAGGTCTAAATAAGATACTATGGGAGAAGAAAGAAAAACAGAATGAATTCCACCTGGAGAATTTAGAGAAGGTGACATTTGAGCTGACTCTAGAAAGAAGACTAAGGTTGGAGAGGTCTTTGTTCATCTGCCTTTGGGTCACCTCTACAGCCTTCCATTGCACAGAAGTCCCCCTCTGCCTAAAACATCTGAACCCAAGGCATGCATCCAGAGGATGGTGGGTTGGGGTGGAGGGAAGAGGAGGAGAGAAACATGACCAACGAAGTCACTCAGTAAAAGTCAGGCCTGCTTCTTTCTGGGACCAATGTAAGACAAGACGGAAGAGAAGCAGAAACAAGGCCACCAGGGGCCATGAGTTGAGTTGACACAAAGTAAAAGAAAGACCCTAGACTTGGGAATGAGTTAGACTTGGATTTAAGTGGATGGCTAATAACCTGTGTGATCTGACACAAGTTATTTAACCTCTCTGAGCCTCTGTTTTGCCACATGTAAATATGCATTGATACCTGTATTTTAGAGTTGTGAAGATCAAGAAAGAGAGCATATGGAAAAGGACTTGGCACCAAGTAGGCAGCTGATAATTGCCAGCTCCTCTTCCTTTCAGTTTGCCAAAGCCAGCTCTGCCACCCTCTTCCCTAAGCGGAGCGTCTGAACTTGACCACTCAGTGTCTAGGCCCAGTAATAACAGCTAGACTTATTAACTTTGGATTATGTTCTGGGCCCTGTGCTGAGTATTGGTCTTTTCATCCCCGCAAAAATCGAATGAAGTTGGAGATCTTTATTTTACAGGTGAGAAAACTGAGACTCAGAAATGTTAATGTAAAATTTGCTCAAGGTCTCACAACGAGGAACTTGTGGAACTGGAATTTAAGCCAAGGTATGGCTGACATTAAAATCTAGGATAGCTATTGTGAATAGAGCTGCAGCACGCTGGACTGGATAAAAAAAAATGTGGTACATATACACAATGGAATATTATGCAGCCATAAAGAAAGACAAACCTGGACTTTGCAGCAACTTGGATGGATCATAACTCAGTGACCTATCACAGAAACAAAGAACAGAGTACCATATGTTCTCACCCATAAGCAGACCTTGAACAATTATAATACTATAAGAAAGGAATTGATAGTGGTGGGAAACTGTCAGGGGAGGGGAATGGGATTGGCAGTTGAGGGAAACTACTAGGGGAGGGAGGGGCACACCTCCTCAACAAGGGTACCTGCATAATCAACGTGTGTATACCTAACCCTGAATTGTACCCCACATCTTTATAATAAAATAAATAATTAAAAATCTAGTCTAGCCGTTGTGCTGCTTCTCGAAAGACAGTCAGAGATCACTGTGTTGGGTAAGGCTTTAATCCACGTGTCAACGTTTGACCAAAGCTCAAGAATGCCCTGCTTTCGTAAACAATGCTTTTAAACACCGAAATAAGCAGAAGTAAAAAAGCAATGCAGGAGGCTGAACAAGTGAAAATTCTTAAAAGGAAGATATCTAAATAAACCCTTAAAACACTATAGCAATCTCTTGGGCACTGGAAAGTACCACCCTTGTTCCCAGGCAGCTGAAGACAACGACTATAGTTAAGACTTGAGATCCAGCATTTATTGCTTAGGACTTTGAAATTAAAGTCACTTGAAATGATGGTCCTATTGCCCCCGCATAATCCATGCCCCCTGGCATGAAGCTATGGAGAGCCCAATCATGATGACTAATAAGAATTGGTAAGAATTATTAGTAGGCAGATTCTTACAGGGTATCTGCTGACATTTACCACCCTGGGAAGTATATAAGGCCAGGGTCACTCTTATTCTCAGAACAGAAACCTGAGGCTCACAGAAGCAAGTTGACTTGCCCAAGGTCAAATAACTGGTAAAAGAGAGAATCACAGTTTAAACTCCATCTTCTGGCCCCTTTTCCAATGCTATTTCCACCTCCACCGGCCATCTCCATCCACAGAAAGGACTGAGATTAGGGATCCTTGGAAGCAAACGTATAGACTCCTGGGAGCTGTATAGATTATGGCAACAAGACTGGAGAGTGGATTGGAAAGAGACAGATAAAAGCAAAAACACCTTGTATTTAAAAAGCAGCTTTGCATACCATAAAATTCACCATTTTAGAATGGACAATTTAAAGCCGATTTTATGGCTTTTATAGAGTCACAAAATTTCGCAACTGTCACCACTATCTGATTTGATAACATTTCCCACAGAAAGAAACCACACAGCCGTTGCATTCATTACCCCAATACAGCCCTGTGCACACAAATCTTCTCTGTTTCTATGGATATACCTATACTAGACATTTCATATGAACATATTTAATATGTGGCCTCTTTCACTTACATCATGTTGTTTTCAAGGTCCGTTCATGCTGTAGTATATGACAGTACTTCATTTTCTTTATGGCCAAATAATAGTCCGTTGTATGGATATACCACATTTGATTTGGAAATATGAGTTGTTTCTATATTTTGCTTTTTATGAATATGCCGCTATGAACATTCAGGTGCAAATTTTTGTACAGATACATGTTTTCACTTCCTTTCAGCATATGCTAGGTCATATAGTAATTCTATTTTTAGCTTTTTGAGGATCTGCAAGAATGATTCTTTATTTGTTCCTTTATTTTTTTACTGTCTTCTTTATTCTGTTTTCAAAGTGGCTACACCATTTTATATTTCCACTGGCAGTATGAGGGTGCCAATTTTTTTCACATCTTGTTATTTACTTTTTTTTGGGGGGTCAAGGTCTCACTCTGTTGCCCAGGCTAGAGTGCAGTAGCACAATCATGGCTCACCACAGCCTCCAACTCCTGGGCTCAAGTAGTCCTCTTGCAGTAATCTCCTAAGTAGCTGGGACTACAGGCGTGCACCACTACACCCAATTTTCTTTAGTTTTGTAGAAATGAGGACTCACTATGTTTTCCTGGCTGGTCTCAAATTCCTGGGCTCAATCTTCCCACAACTGCCTCTCAAAGTGCTGGGATTATAGACGTGTGCCACTGTGTCCAACTATTAACTGACTTTTTAAGTTATAGTTATCCTAGTAGGTATAAAGTGATATCCATTGTGGTTTTAATTTACATTTCTCTGATAGCTAATTATATTGAGCAACTTTTCACGTGCTTATTGGTCATTTGTATCTTCTTTGGAGAAATGTCTATTTATATTCTTTGTCCACTTAATTGGGTTGTCTTTTTATTGTTGAGTTGTAAGAGTTCTCTATATGTTGTAGATATAAATCTCTTATCAGAGATATGACTTGCAAATACCCACTTGGTGGGTCAATTTTTTACTGTTTTTTTATAGTGTCCTTTTAAGCACTAAACTTTTTAACTTTGACAAAGTCCAATGTGTGTTTTTTTCATTGCTTGTACTTTTGATTTCATATCTTTTAAAAAAGTGCCTAAGTCAAGATCAAAAAGATTACAAATATCTTTTCTTCTAGAGTTTTACATTTTAGCTCTACAGTTAGCCTATGATCCATTTTGAGTTAAACCTTGTATATGGTGTGAGGCAGGGATCCAACTTCATTCTTTTGTATGTGGATATTCAGTTGCCCCAGCACCATTTGTTGAAGAGAATATTATTTTCTCATTAAATTGACTTTTTTAGCCATGTCAAAAATCACTTGACCATAAATATAATAAATTTTTCTGAACTCTCAGTTCTATTCCATCAATCTGTATGCCTTTCCTTATTCTAATACCACACTGTCTTCATTAGTGTAGTTTTGTGATAAGTTTCAAAATCAGGAAGTGTGAATCCTCCAATTTTGTTCTTATTTTTCAATATTGCTTTGACTGTTCTGGGTCTCTTACATTTCGATATGAAGTTTAAGAATTCATTTGTCTGTACCAGCAAAAAAAAAAAGACAACTGGGATTTTGTGTGCGATTGCACTGAATCTGCAGATCAATTTTGGGAATACTGCCATCTTAAAAATATTATCTTCCAATCCATGAACATACTATATCTTTCCATTCATTTAAATCTTCTATAACTTCCTTCAGTGATGTTTGGTGCTTCTCAGGGTACAATAATTGCAATAATTTTGTTAAATTTAAGTATTTTATTATTTTTATCTATTGTGAATGGAATTGCTTTTTAAATTTCATTTTTGGATTGTTTATTGCTATTGTATAAAATACAAATGAATTTGATGTGTTGATCCTGTATCCTACAACCTTGCTGAACTTGTTTTTTATAGTTCTAACAATTTTAAGTGGATTCCCGAGGATTTTTTATGTACAAGATGAAATTCTGCAAATAATGATAGTTTCACTTTTTTCATTTTTCTAAAGTCTTTATTTCTTCTTCTTGCCTTATTACCCTGGTTTGAACCTCCAGTACAATGTTAAATAGAAGTGGTGAGATCACTTGTCATGTTTCTGATCTCAGGAAAAAATTTCAGTATTTTCCAGTTAAATATGATATTAGCTGAGGTTATTTTATAGATGGTCTTTATTAGGCTGAGGAAGTTCCCTTTTATTCCTAATCTGCTGAATATTTCTGTCATCAGAGTGTGTTAGATTTTGTTAAATTCTTTCTCTACATCTATGAGAAAAAAATTATGTAGTTTTTGTCTTTATTCTATTGAAATGGAGTATTACATTAGTTGATGTTTGCATGTTAAGCCATTTTTGTTTGTTGATGCTGTGTATGACTCTTTTTATGTTATTGATTCAGTTTATATTTTGTTGAGGATTTTTATATCTACACTGATGAGAGATCTCGGTCTACGGTTTTCTTTACTTCTGATGCCTTTGTCTGGTTGTGGTATCACCACAATATTAACTTCATAAAACGAATTGTAAAGTAGTCCTTCCCCTTTTTTTAAAAAGAGTTTATAAATGATTTCTATTTTCTTTAAAATTTTGTTAGAATTCACAGTGAGGTCATCTAGCCCTTGGCTTTTGATTGTGGGAAATGTTTTAATTAATAATTCAATCTCAGCTGGGCTCGGTGGCTCAGCCTGTAATCCCGGGCCTCGGGAGGCTGAGGTGAGTGGAATGCCTGAGCCCGCGGGTTCGAGACCTGCCTGGGAAACTTGGCAAGACCTCATCTCTACAATAAATCAAAAATTAGCCGGGCGTGGTCACGCGTGCCTGTAGTTCTAGCTACTTGGAAGGCTGAGGCGGAAGGATCACCGGAGCCCAGCAGGTCAAGGTTGCGGTGGCCGGGAGTGGCCACTGCACTCCAGTCTGGGCAACAGAGTGAGACTCCAACTCAAAAATAAAATAATAATAAAAATAATTACTGATAATTTGTCCTTTTGCTATTTTTTACGTCATATATTTTTTGTTTCTTTATTCCTTCATTAGTGCTTCTCTGTTTTCTTTTGTGTTAAATATATTTTTTCTAGCATAAAATATTCCCTTGCTATATGTATATATCTGTGCACGTGCACACACACACACACACACACACACACACACACACACACACACATGTGTGAGAGATAATATATATATACATGAGAGAAAATTATTTTCTAAGTGGTTGGCCTGGAAATAACAAGATCTTAACTAATAGTTTGGATTAACACTGCATTTTTATAGCACATTTTTATTTACATTTTTCATTTAATTGCCAAAAAGAAGAAAGTAAGAAATCTGAACAGAAAACCTTTCTCTATCTTGGCCGGAGGACATTGTTTGGAGCAATGTTACTCATATATAATGTTTCTCTGGAAACACATGGGAAAGAGAAATCCCTCTTTGATTTCCAGGGTATAGGTTTTCAGGGTGATCTAACACAACTTTTTGAGAACTTTCTAGCTTCCAAAGTGCTTTCACATACGTTAATGATTCCCTAAGTGTGGTCTGGGAATCTCTGAGCATCCCTGAGATGTTTTCGGGGGGTCCTGAAGGACAAAATTATTACCATAACAACACCAAGATGCTATTTGCTTTTTTTGGTTCTTATGCTCTCACAAGAGTACAGCAGGGTTTTCTACAGGTTATAAGACATGTGATATCATAACAGATTGAACGCAAATGCAGATATGACCTATTACTGTTTCTATTAAGCCAAGCATTCAAGAGATTTACAAATAAAGCAATGCCACTCTTCTATCTAGGTTGTTTTTGACATATTTTGTTTATGTTAACCTAGAGTGGTTCATTATTGCTCATTTTAAATGAGTTACTTTTTTAATTTCTCAATTTAATTTAAAATACGGTAAATCTTGATAAATATAACACACTCAGACAAAAGCTTGTTTAGGTTCTTGATACATTTTAAGAGTATAACATGATCTTGAGACCAAAAATTGAGAGCTGCTGACATATATTATCTCATTCAACCCTCACCACAGCATGGTGTGGAAAGTAGGACAGGTTTATCATCTGCTGCCATGACTTCTTGGGTGAAGAAACTGAGGCTGTGGCCTGAAACTGCACCTACAAAAACTGGGTTTGATGGAACGGCAGTCTATGATTCTGAGGCCAGAGTCAAGTCAGTTAATTGGAGTGACACTGCTTGGAAGTTATTACCGCTTAGTGACCTCTGACCCTGTTGCCCTCTCCCATGTTCTAGATACTCTCTGCACCTTGGTTTTCACGCTGCCATGTTCCCAGTTTTGCAAATGGCTCCTCTTCTTCCACTTGCCCCTTAAGTATCGCCATTACTCAAAGTCCTGTTCCTAACCATCCTTTGGTCTCACTCTGTAGTCTCCATGGGTAAGATCACCCAGCATCATGTATCATGATTCCCAAACATGCCTCTCCAACTGTGACTTCTCTCTTGGTGGACTATACATCTTAAGTACTGGATGTCTCTACCTGGATAGCCCTCAGATGTTTTAAATCCACATGCTCAAGACTCTGAGCCTTCCATTTACTGTACTAGACTCAGGTAATATAACAGTGAATAAAACATAGTCCCTGTCCTCAAGGAAATAGCAGTCTGGTGGAGAACATTCATTTGTCCAAACCCAACTTCTGTATTTTTGGGTCTGGCTATTCTTGTCACCATCTGCCCAATTACACAGAGCTTCTCCTTTCCCATCCTTCCATCCAGTAGGTTGCCAAGTCCTGTGCATTCTATTTCTGTAACATCTCTCCAGTCTTCTCTTCTCTCTCTCACTACTGCAACTCCCTCAGGCTTTCCTTAACTCTATGATGAACTGTTGCAAGAACCTCTTCACCATGCTGTCTGCCTTCTGTCTCATCCCCAGCTAATTCATCCTTCACTCTGCTACCTGAGTGATAATTTCACCACTGCAAATCTCTTTCCCTCACTCTCATGCTTAAAAGTCTCCTTTTCCCTGAAGAACAAAACCCAGACTTGTTAGCCTGTCTTGTAAGGCTCAGGACCTGATCTCTACTTCATTTTCTATCACTCCTCTGATTGTGACCTAGACCTTTCAAAAGGGTTTTCTGACAGCAAGAATGTCCTCCCCAATCACCTGGTCATCCTTTGCAACTCTTCTTAGGTGTCTTCTCCTCAGTGGAAACTTTCTCTAACCTTCTCAAAAAGCCTTGATCATTTCCCCTTCTGGCTACCACTGTATCTCACACAGGTCTCTTTTCATTATGGTACCTATCACACTGCATGATAACTTCTTGTTTTCCCAACTCTCTCTCTCTCTGGACAGAACACCTTGATGACAGGTACAGTGTCTTATTCATCTTGGTATCACCAGCCCAAGCCCAGGGCCTGACACAGAGTGGCTACAAATAAATATTTATCAATTTAATGTGGAAAGTCTATAAAATAGGGGTCACATTCAACCTTCCTCCTGTTTTCTAAATTTAGAATTCCTTCCCATTTTCGACCCAATCACCCAAGCCAAAAACATGGGTAATTCTATTAATAACTTCCATGCTCTTCCTCATCCCCTACCGTCAATGAGTCACCAAATCAAACTTATGCTTTCTTCTCTCTCTAATATGTCAACTGACTTCCGTCACCGCCTTTAGAGAAGTCCCCTATCCCTATGAATATTGCGGCCATATTTTCAATTTCCAAAACTGGGACATGAAATTTTTGTGTCAGTCCTGGATGTGAAGTATTCTGAGAAACATGTAAACTCCAAAAGGTGGGAATTCTTGAAATATTTCAACAATTTTCAGTGACGGCAGTAGAGAATATTTGAAATCACAATACCACGAGGGAATTCAGGTCGGGTGGTCATTTAGTCTTGGTTTCATGGCTCTTGGGCTTCTGTTTTAAAATTCTCAGACCTTAAGTTATTTATTGTCTAGTTACAAAAGACCCAAGCACAGACATAAATAACTAAAAATACAGTATGTAAACACCAAAGAAGTGAGGAAGTAATTGAGAAGAGAAATATCAAGGAATAATGACATGAGCTAGGCCATTGTAACAGAGACATGCCAGCTGCCCATGTGGAAACATCCCAACTCCAGTCCCCACAGAGGGAGCTGGATCCTTGTCCACCATCTCAGGTGGACCGACCAGAGCTTCTGGTCCAAGAGCATAGTTCATCTTTGGGCAGCCTGAGCTCTGTGATGTAGATCAGCATAAAAATATGAGCTGTGTTATTCAGGTCCCCTGCTCGAATCTGAAATTGAAAGACCAAATCAGAGAGCTGGCAGCACAGACAGATAGATGTTGAAAGACTTGCCTCAGTTGTTACCTTGAGGTAATGATGGCACTGGAGTGTCCAGGGCAAGACAAAGCCATGAGTAGACAGGACAGGCTGGTCCCCAGAGGAGCAAGCATGCCATGTGAGTGTCAATGGCATAAGAAAAAGAGAGACTGTTCAACCAGAACAAGAGTGGTGGTGCAGGCAGTCCCTGGACCTGCCTTGGTACTTGATGTCTTGCCAGCTGCAGTCTAAATCCAGGAGTAGCCTTACAGTCGTTCCTTGAACTTCTTTTCCTGGTGATCGTTTGAATGCTCTTCACAGACTCAAGAACACAGAGCGGAGGGGAAGAGAATTCCAGAAGACCAGGTGAACATGGATGGTGGCACAAACATGGAATTTCTCATGAACTCCTCAGGGAAAAGTAGAAAGGGGAGTATTTTAAGTAGGAGATTAAAGGGCTTGGAAGACCTTAAATTTTAAATAGCCCAAACTGGTATTTGGTGAATGTATGAATAAATGAATGTGTGTAGAGTAACGCCAGAAAGTAAACAACTCTGAATATCAGGACTCAGACTTTAGACTTGGTAGCATAGGCAATTGGAAACCATAGCAGTTTGGAACAGCAGGGAGATACCATCCATTATGGTATCTGAAAAATAATGAAGGTTTTGAAAGACATTCTATTTTCTAATGCTAAAGCATGCCTGTCCCTGACCCACAGGGATGGGCTGACTTGTATGAGCAACCTGTGGCTGAGAGCAGAACACAAAAACAGCCCATTGTTGAGAAGCAGAGCTACAACTTGGAATGGCCTGAGGGAGGCTTCCACTCAGACAGCCTAGAAACTCAGAGACAGCCAAAGACACCTAGCCAAGCATGACACTGTGGCAAATGCGTGACTCTTTCTGGCGAACTCAAAACAGCTATAAGATCACGTGCAAACTCACGGTCAGTTCTAAATGGTCCCATTGTGACAAGGACTGTCAGCCCCCTATGGACCTTGACATAGCACCCAAATGCCACATGTGGACACAGGACAGCTGTCTCCTCATCCTCTCAGCCAGGCATTTGCAGCAGCTGTCTGTTCACGCCATGTCAACACGAACACAGACCCCAGCAACTGTTTGAGTGTCCCCTCTCAAACCCACTCATATACTATTAATGAGCAGAGAGAATCTCCTGGCAGTACCAGGAGAAAGAAAAGGGGGTGGAAATACAAGACCTGTGTTGTGCAAAGCCCTCCTTTGCTGACAGCCAAGGGTTTTTGTTTTTTTCAACCCATAACAGCTTAAACAAATAAAGACCCACTCTCCCTCCAACAGATTTTATAGGACCCACCCTCCTTAAGATGACAGTTGAGGTTATAAATAAAGCATCTTTCTGTCGCACATGCACAGCCATAAGCATACGGCTTAGTATCTTCCAACACAGCGCCAGCTGAGTCTCCTTGGCCTCAGCACTCTGATCTCTGGGCTCTGTTTTTTACTCAGGAGCAGAAGAGGCAGAGGAGGGTCCGCAAGGGCTAATCCCGACCACCCATCAGCTCTCAGTGTGAGCTCTTGCAGAAGGCTCAAGCGAAGGCCAGTGGGGACGATGCAGCCACCACATAACCCAGGCCTGGGGGGAGGGGTGGGGGCTGCTGGAGGGAAGGGAGGAGGGGCCGGGAGAGGAAGGACAGGCTGGGCGGCCAGGGTCCCCGTGGGGAGGAGAGCAGGGTGCACCGCTGGCTGTCCCCTCCGTCGGGCGGGACGCGGCAGCCATGCAGAGCGTGGAAGGCAAATGGCTTTGTCTGCGCAGCCACCCACGCTCTGACTGCAGGAAGAGCCACACTGGGCCCGCGATGACTTGTGGATGGAGTGGCCGCCGAGCCCTGCAGGGGCCAGCCGTCTTAGGAAAGAGCAGCTCTCAGCAGAAAGCAGCCCCAGCCCTCCAGCACGCTGCTCGCTGCCTGCTTTCTTTTGAAAGTGTCTCTTCTGGGGGCCGTTTTCTTTTCTTTTCTTTTCTTTTTTTGGAATACAAGACGGGTTTAGATTGTACAAAGAGCTTACACACTGAGGCAAGAAAGCGTGCACAATGGAGTGGGAGTTTTGCATCCCAGTGCTCAGGACACAGAAGGAGGACCTGTGTTTCTGGCTTTTATGAACCATGTCCAACTCCAACTTCCCTCTTCTCCTGAGAGGAAGAAGAGTATCTATGACATCAGTGGTTTCCTCCAAGCCATATTTTTTTTTTCCTAGTACGATTTCACAGAGAAGCCCAGGAGCAGGTCCAGAGTAGGACCAACAGAAGAAAAGTGTCTGAGAAGGACATAATCCTGACTCCTCTTTTCATCTGCAGCTATCTATAGCCTCTCGGTGAGCAGGAAGGGGGATCCAACCAACCACAGCAGCAGCCACGTGGCCAGTTTCTGTGGGAACACCTACGGATGCATGCCGTGGCGGGCGAGGACAGAACAAAGTCGCTTTTATCTCCTGCTCGCCAGAAGCTTTGTGTGCTTTAGAAGCTGGTTATTAGAGTGTTATTAAAGCCCCAGTGAGCCAGGGCCAAGGCAAGGACACGCCAGAGCTGTCCCAGGCGGCTCCAGCTCGCTCAGACTTCTCATCCCGTGACCTGACCTGACTCCGGACTGCCATCCCCTCGCAGCCCAGGGAGGGGGAAGTGGATGGGTTGGTGGCGGCTGGCCAGGCGGCCAGGCCCTAGCTGAAGGTGCCCTGGGCTTCTCACCAAACTGGTCTCTCTAGTTCCCAGGAATTATTCTGAGCATAAACCATTTTGCCAATATTGTATTTCTTAAAGCACCAGCAACCAAAGAGTGGGGGGGGGGGAGCAAACTGTTGCATGAGGGCACATCCGAACCCAGATTTCCTCGGGTTTCAGCAAGCACCTCGCTGGGGGAGGCTGTGAGAACCAAATGTTCAGGTTGGTTCGGTGTGGTCGCTGGGGCCTGGGGCCTGGGGCCAGCAGACAACTCGGGACATCATTTGGTAAGGGCAGATTCGCTCTGGTTTGTCACAGATTCCTAGTCACAACACCGGTGACCTATGCCCAACTTGCACACAGGAGGACAGGAAACCCAAAGGGGCAAGGTGACTTGTCCCAGGTGGCACAGTGGCTTGGTGTTCAGCTCAGATGACCAGTCTCGACGTGCTGAGCATGCGTGGTGTTCATGCAACAGGTCTGTCAGCATAGACGCCCTTTATATGGCAGTGCCACTTTAACATTAGTGTTTGGGACGATAAGCTCCCTGAAGGCATGGACTGCATTTTTCCCTGGGCCTTAGCTGGCACCCAGCAAGGCTCAGGCACAGTTAAGAGCTTATGCTTCTGGACAAACCCTGGGAAAAAATAATCAGTGTCACATTGTCTAACCAGCTCCAGGGCTCTTATTCTCACACAGATGTGGAGAAACAGCCCAGCTTGAGAGGGGACAATATAACCAAAGAACAGAAGTCCACCATGTTCGGTTACGCAGCCCGTGCACTCCACAAAGGGCTTGTCTGTGGGATCCAGCAGCGGCCAAAATCCAGCCTGACCTCTACTAACAGGGACACCACCCTGGCAAAACACTCCTCATCTTTCTGGTCTCAGGTCAAGTTTACCCTTGAGTAGAAAGTGTCTTTCTATCAGCCCTTCCTCTGCACTTCTCCGTCTACTCATTCCCATCCTAGCTACTAAAACCTCCTTTTAAAAAAATTTGTGTTTTTCTGTAAGTAATCAGGGGGAACCCCCCCAAAAAATGGTATTATTTTTTGGAGGGCAGGCCACTTGTAGTACAGGATTCTCCTGCGAAGTGAGTCTGAGAACCCACCAACCTCAGTGTTCCTGCTAGTGTTGTGAGAGGTTGCATTTGGCTTCAGTTAAATTTTTTTTGAAGATTTTTTCAACGTGTTTGCTCATTTCATGATGGGTGATTTACGAGCACACCTGTCCATACCACACTGAGTGTTCAGCAGTTTTTGACCAAAACACGCACGATCCCCACATCCCACTCTTCCTATTCAACCTGATCTCACACCAAGTGATTTTTTTGTTTGTTTTCCCAGATAAAACAAATCCACAAAGGGAAACGTTTTGCCCATGTGGAGGAGGTGAAATAAAAAACAACAGAAGCACTAAAAGGCATCAAAATAGACAAACTCAGAAACTGTTTCGAGCGGTTAAAAAAGTGTCTTGATAGGAGTATTGCGTCAAATGGAGAGTACTTTGAAGGTGACTGACGTTGAAATATGTAAGAATAAATACACTTTTTTTAATAAATAAATTCCAGGGTTTTTGCATCCCCCCCCTCATATAACCACCAAGCTCATGATAGGCCTTGCCTGGACTACGCTGTTTGAAGCCGCTGAGCCCATCCTCAGGCTGTTTGTTCCACCTTCTGGACATGGCCTTCCAATAGGGCGCCTGGCTACCTCTATTCACATGCCACTTCCTCCAGGAAGACTTCCCTGACTCTTCCCTTCTCTTCACACATCATACCCCAGTGAGTGAAGTCTGTTTCCCACAACCCCTAGACTAGGCACGCCCCATAGGAGCTCTCAATATGTAGTTGCAAAATGATCTATTTATAAGCCCAGCTATCCCTTAGATCTGCCCTGTCCAATATGGTAGCCACTGGCCATGTGTGATTATTGAGCACACGAGCCGTGTCTAGTCTGAATAGAGATATGTTGTAATTGTCATACTAGACATGAAAGACCTTATATGAAAAAATAATATAAAACACCTCAATGATCATTTGTATCTTGGTTATATGTTGGAATGATCATATTATAGCTATATCAGGTTAATTAAATATAGGATTAAAATTAGTTGCTCACTTCTTTTTTCAATGTGACTACCAGAAAACTTAAATTACATGTATGGCTTGCATTATATTTCTATTGGGCAACTTAGCTTAGACTGGAAGCCTAAGGGACCATGTCTTATTGGTCTTTGTACCTCCAGCATCTAATGTAGACACTTATTTGGGTGCTAAGAAAGCATTTGTAGCAATACAGGTGTCACTTTGTGTTGTATGTTGTCACTGTCACTGCCCACCTGTCTCTCCCAGGATGCTTTTCGTGCCTGAGCAGATTGTACTTCACTTGGCAAGAGGCAGAAGCAGAATAAATGTTAAAGAATGAAGGTAAAGTAACTATTTTATCAAATATGTAAGGATAATATTTTTTTTTTAATCTTGTTTTAATTGTTCTTGGGAACTGCAGATGTGATATTGACACCTTGTAGTTGGGAGAAGTGTGGAGTAGCTGCGTATACCCTTGAAGGGATCTTTCCAAGTTAGCACAAAGGAAGCAAGCCGCCGAGGGGCCACTCCAGCAGGAAACAGGATGGCTGTGTTCCTTAATCAGGGGCCGTTGTTACAGGAGGGGGCAAACTTCTAAAAAGTTGATAATTAGAAAAACAGTTCTGGACTATGCAAACACAGAACAAAGTACATGGACTATAGAGACTTTTTCTTCTTTTTTTGAGCCAAGGTCACACTCTGTCACTATCATAGCTCACTGCAGCCTCTACCTCCTGGGTTCAGGCAATCCTTCTGCCTCAACCTCCTGAGCAGGTGGGACTACAGGCACGCACCACCACACCTGGCTAATATTTTGTAGAGACACGGTCTCATTATGTTGCCCAGGCTAGTCTCAGACTCCTGGGTTCAAGCAATTCTCTCACTTCAGCCTCCCAAAGTGCTGGGAACCACCATGCCCAGTCCAGAGATTAATATTCACAACAATATTAGTTAATGGCTTAGCCTGTCGTCTTAGTACTGATCAATTTGACATTAATTTCAACTTTTAAAAAAGCTTTATATTTTTTCTGAATCTAGAAATAAAACTAGCTTATTGTTTAAAAAAATATATATATACATATATTTAAAGACCCCAAATCTCACAATTATATGGAAGTGTTTAAAGCAAAGTCAAAGTCCTCTGTGACACCACTCACAACCATAACCCAATAGCCAATAGTGATAGACTAGTATTCTTCTTTCCAGGCTTTTCCTTCTTACAATTTTTTGCTTTTCCACTTTTTCCTTTTTTTTTAACAAAAAGGTTATAATCTAAATATTATTCTACAATTTACTTTTTAAATGCTTAAATATATTGTCAACATTTTTGTAAGTATAGATAGACCTATCTCATTCTTTTTTTCTGTAGCATAGCATTCCACTTACAGAAATACAAAAGGGGACCCCCAAAAATGGAATTCATTTATTAAAAATTGTATACTGGCCAGGCGCAGTGGCTCACGCTTATAAATCCCAGCACTTTGGGAGGCCAAGGTGAGAGGATTGCCTGAGCCCATGGGTTTGAGACCAGCCTAGGAAACTTGGTGAGACGTCATCTCTACAATAAATCAAAAAATTAGCCAGGCATGGTGCTGTGTGCCTGTAGTTCCAGCTACTTAGAAGGCTGAGGCAGAAGAATCACCGGCAGGTTGAGTTTGTGATGTCCGTGAATGTGCCACTGCACTCCAGTCTGGGAGACAGAGTGAGACTCCAACTTAAAAAAAAAATCGTATTCTTATTCTTACATGTTTAAACTTCAGTCACCTTCAAAGTACTCTCCATTTGATGCAATACACCTATCCAGACACTTTTTTAACTGCTCAAAACAGTTTCTGAACTTGTCTATTTTGATGCCTTTTAGGGCTTCTGTTGTTTTTTGTTTCGCCTCCTCTACATGGGCAAACCATTTCCCTTTGAGGATTTGTGTCATCCAGGGAAACAACAACAAAATACGTTGCTCGGGGAGAGATCGGTTGAACAGGGAGGGTGGAGCGTGGGGAATTGTGGAGTTTTTAGTCAAAAACTGATGAACACTCAGCGTGGTATAGGCAGGTGCACTCGTAAGTCACCCATCATGAAATGGACAAACACATTGAAAGAATCTCAACAACAACAACAAATTCACTGAAGTCAAAGGCAGACTTTCACAACAATGCTAGCTGGTACATTGATTCGGATGGGTTCCTAGAACACTCACCTAGCAGGAGAAACCTGTACTACAAGGGACTCATCCTCTAAAAGATAATTCCAGGTTTTTTGGGGTCCTCCTTCATATATCCCTTATTGGGCCGGAGTGTTGGCTCAAGCCTAAAGTTCTAGCACTTTGAGAGACTGAAGCGAGAGAATTGCTTAAACCCAGCAGTTCAAGACCAGCCCAGGCATCAGAGTGAGACCTTATCTCTATAAAAATAAAAAATTCACCGGGTGTGGTGGCGCACACCAGTAGTCCCAGCTGCTTGGAAGGTTGAGGCAGAAGGATCTCCTGAGCCCAAGAGTTGGAGACTGCCCTTAGCCATGATCATGCCACTGCACTCCAGCCTGGGTGACAGAGTGAGACTCCAATGCAAAGGAAACAAAGAGAAAAGAAAAGAA
Organism: Carlito syrichta; assembly: GCF_000164805.1. Classification (NCBI taxonomy): domain Eukaryota; kingdom Metazoa; phylum Chordata; class Mammalia; order Primates; family Tarsiidae; genus Carlito; species Carlito syrichta. The sequence continues at coordinate 490,392 of NW_007260019.1, read as the reverse complement.
ATATATCCCTTATTGCTGGACATCAGTAATAAGGCAAACACTGTTTTGCTGTTATAAACAGGTTGCAACAAACATCCTCAGGCAAGCCTTTTGGGTTTTCATGTTTCCAGAGGAAAAAAAAGAGTTTCGTTATGACCTAATGAAGATGATACAGCTCATCTGAATGGGATCACCCATATTGAAAAACAAAAGCAAACAGATCGTGATGCAAATTGCAGAGAGGAGACAGTGATGATAATGACAGATGTTAGCTCCGTAATTTAATTGGAATTAATTTCATCTTAAAATCTCAATTTTGGATCAGCCTGCGTGAAGTGCAAAAACACTATCTTACCTATATGCCACTAAGCACTGCAATCGGATCTGTCCCTCGCTCTGGCATTCTCTGGGTCAGTTTCCACTTTTTCCTATTGAAGGACATACGGGTTCTTTAGTTACACCGGTAGCTGCGGTTTGAAATTTAAAACAACAGTATGTCTTTCATAATTCTCCCAAGAAAGAAAAATTCCAGCAGTAAACAATGCGGCTGGGGTTTCTTCTCTCCCACCAGTTGCATCTAAATGCCATAACTAATAGTGTAGAGCAGGCATTAATCTCTCGGAACTCACCTCCTGACCTGTAAAACAGTGTTACCTACTTTGATTTATGACTGTCAGGACTAACGATAATGTATATAAAGCATGAGAACAAAGTACTCATTCAAATGATGGCGGCTATTATTTTCTGTTGAAACTATCAGGATCTAGCTGGGCTCGGTGGCTCAGCCTGTAATTCCGCGCCTTTGGGAGGCTGAGGTGAGTGGATTGCCTGAGTCCGCGGGTTCGAGACCCGCCTGGGCAGCGAGATCTCATCTCTACAATAAATCAAAAAATCAGCTAGGCATGGTAGTGCGCGCCTGTAATTCCGGCTACTCGGAAGGCTGAGGCGGAAGGATCACCGGAGCCCAGCAGGTCAAGGCTGCGGTGGCCGGGAGTGGCCACTGCACTCTGGTCTGGGTGACAGAGTGAGACTCCAACTCAAAAAAAGAAAAAAAAAAGAAGAAGAAGAAAGAAAAAGAAAATCCAATGAACACTAGTAGTCAATTTTTACCGCAGCAACTCTGATACCTGTTGTCTATGGTGCCAGGAACTAACATCTATTAAAGGAGCTTGCTTTGCCAAGTTCTGTGCTAAGGATTTTACATGCATCGTCTTAATTCACATGACAAACTTGGGATGTTAGTAGCTTCTTTTCATTTTATAGATGGGAAAATTGAGACCCAGAATCTTTTTTTTTTTTTTTGAGTTGGAGTCTCCCTCTGTCGCCCAGGCTGGAGTGCAGTGTTGACCTGCTGGGCTCTGGCAATTCTTCCGCCTCAGCCTTCTCAGTAGCCGGAACTACAGGCACATGCTACCACACCGGGTCAATTTATTTGTTTATTTATTGTAGAGACTAGGTCTTGCCAAGTTGCCCAGGCTGGTCTCGAACCCGCGAAGAACCAAAATCCCTAAGTGGTTTTCTCGGATTTATCAGTCTAGTAAGTGAATAAGCTGGTATTAAAACTCAGATCAGTTTGTCCCAAAGCTCTTACCAGGCTACGTGTACTGCACCAGGCCACCTCATGAAGCCTTAGCGGCTTCTTATTTTCTGCATGTTTTTCTTTACCTGACCTCACTCGGAGCACAGTGGCAGACCCAGGGCCTCCTTCTCACCTTGTTTCAGCTGTACCAGCCAGGAATCCTTCAGCTACAAGCGACAGAAAGTCAGGGCAAACTGGTTTACACACATCAAGGGCAAAATGGGCTCATGGATGTGACAAAGCTAAATGTGGCTTTTGGCTTCAGGCATGGCTGTACTCAGGGGCTCAGACAGTCAGACAGTGTTAACAGGGCTCTATCACCCTCATCTCGCAGCCCAACTTCCCTCTGGAAGTTGACTTTCAAAGGGCTCTTTCCTCTGGATAGAGGAAAACCCTACAGCTCATGGCCTGAGAGCCCCCTCCAAAGTCAAGCTCCCTACAAGTCCCTTCCTCTCTTTCAGGGTCTGTATTGTCCACATCTCAAATCTTAGTGAAAATTCACATGCTTACTCCTCAACCAATCACTGTGGCTTGAGGGATGGCCTGTCCTGCTGGCCAGGCCTCTGTCCCTGGCCCTCCCCTGTATAGGTTCAGCCTTACTTGACTCATAAGGAATGTTTCCCCATATGTCAGAGTATTATCATGAAAGAAAGAGCAAAAGAAGTCCTCAACAGACCACAGTCACAGATATCCTCCATAGAGCTCTTATTTTTCACTCAGTAACAACTCCCATAAGCCCAGCCTTTTTTCTTAGAAAAGCTCATCCTTGAGATACATAGGGATTTCATAACTGTCTTCTTGGCATATTTCTCTGACATCATTCTGTACAGTCTCTGAGATGTCTAAAAATACCATGCAGGCATGGTATATCCTGCTCCCTCCTCCTGCTGTTTTAGCATAATAGCACTGTCATCTTTAATGCTTTTGGCTGCAATTTACAGAATGCTGAAATCGAAATGGCTTAAACAATGAGAAAAATGTCCTTTCACACACATGAAGGCCCGGGTGGGACAGCTCCAGGGTTGAAGTGGTCCATGACACTGAACGTTTTTCCTCTTTGCCGTCCTCATTGTGGCAACTTGGTTGTCCATGCCCTCTCCTCAGGATTGCAGGGTGGCCACACCATGCTGGGCACCACACCTGGCTGGAACAGCAGCCTGCAGGAGAAAAGACTAACTCCCCTGTGTTTCATTTTCTAGAACTGGGTCACTTAGTATCACCTGACCTGTGCTGTCCAATATATTTGGCCATTTTAAGTTGACATTTTAATTAATTAGAATTTGACAAAATTAAAAGTTCCTTAGCCATACAAGCCACACTTCCAACGTCACAGAAAGTTCTGTTGGACACTTCTCTAAACCAGTAACTGGCAAGGAGAATACAATTGCTATGATTGTCAAGTAAAACATCAATAGTAGAGTCTGTCGTTGATACTTATTAAGCACCAACCGTGTACCTTAACTTTTTAGGGGTGTGGGAATGTAAAGATAGGACTTGATCCTTACCCTCAGAAAATGAATACCATCGAGTGGTGTTAGGAGTCAAAGAAAAACAAGAAAACGAAAGAGCTGAGCCAAGTGGCTCATGCCTGTAATCCCAGCACTTTGGGCGGCCGAGGCAGGCAGATTGCTTGAACCCAGGGGTTTACTAGTCTGAGCAACATAGCAAAGACTCATCTCCACTAAAAATAATAATTAAAAAAAATACCCTGGCATGGTGGCTCACATATGTAATCCCAGCACTTTGGGAGGCAGAGGCAAGAGGACTGCCTGAGCCCAGGGGTTTGAGACCAGCCTAGGCAACTTGGCAAGACTTCATCTCTACAATAAATAAAAAAATTAGCCGGGCGTGGTGGTGTGCATCTGTAGTTCCAGCTACTTGGAAGGCTGAGGTGGAGGGATCACCTGAGCCCAGCAGGTCAAGGCTGTGGTTGCCATGATCGTGCCACTGCACTCTAGTCTGGGGACAGTGAGACTTTGACTTGGAAGGAAAGAAGGAAGGAAGGAAGGAAGGAAAGAAGGAAGGAAGGAAGGAAGGAAGGAAGGAAGGAAGGAAGCAAGGACCTACTAGAGGAGATAAGTACACAGACAACCACAGTGAAGGGTGACTTTCAGAAAAGGGACGGGGTTGAGAACTGACTGGAGGGCTCTGTGTATGAATGTGAGGACAGATTTCATGTGACTGAGAGGCACAGGGAAGGTGGCAAGAGCTGGCCCTGGGGGAAGGGGAAGCTTGCTGTAGATAGAATTTCGGGGAAGGGCGGTCTAGGCCAAAGGCAAATTGTACCCCACATCTTTATAATAAATAAATAAATAAAAATGAAAAAAAAAAGAAGTCTTTCTTAGGGGATGCCCAGTCTAGCTGTGGAGGGAAGGTGAGCTCCATCAAGGTGAGCTTGAGAGCCTATAAGTGGCCACATGATTAGAGAGACCCGGATTCCGAGAGTTCTGTGAAGAGGCTGTTGCGAGAAGCTAGACAAGCAAAAATTAAGGCTTGGGAGAGAAGGGAAAACAGGAGACAGAGGTGAAGTACATTGCCCTAAGAGTCTGAGATCTACTGAGAGTTAAAAACTGAACTAATTTTGTAAAAATATCACATTTTGGAACATTTTTAAGATTTTTGGGGTTTGTTTTTCAAGTTCATCTTGTAAAACAAACCATTAAGATAATCTTGAGGACGGGCTCAGTGGCTCAGCCTGTAATCCCAGCACTTTGGGAGGCCGAGGTGAGCGAATTGCCTGAACCCGCGGGTTCAAGACCCGCCTGGGCAACTTGGTGAGACCTCATCTCTACAATAAATCAAAAAATCAGCCGGGCTTGGTAGCGCGCGCCTGTAGTTCCAACTACTTGGAAGGCTGAGGCGGAAGGATCACTGGAGCTCAGCAGGTCGAGGCTGCGGTGGCCAGGAGCGGCCACTGCACTCCAGTCTGGGCGACAGAGTGAGACTCCAACTCAAAAAAAAAAAAAGATAATCTTGAAAGAAACACCAGGTATCTCAGCCCTTCATGAGAATTTTGCTTTTAATACGACTCTCTTCCTTTGGTTACTAGACTGTTTCCTATATTCATGAATGTTAATCAAATGTAAATATTTGTTTGGATGCAGTTGTCTAAATTTAGATTCAGATGTCATGTTTAAACTGTGACAGAGTGACTTGTTTTGAGTGATGACATTTCAAGGGATTGATGAGTTGCTTTTTCATCAATGTCTTGGTCCATAAATGATGGACTGCAGGGGACAGGAGACACAGTAAAACCCAGTTAGCACCACTGCTTTCTCTTTCCCCAGCAGCCCAATGTAGCACACCTACACGAGTGCATGCCATTGCAGTCACCTCTGCTGGAACCTACTGGAGACACCGTTGACCCACCCTTGACCAGGCACTGGAGACTCCTTGCTTCTCAGTTTGTCCAGACAACAGCCCCATCTCTGCCCTTGTAGACATGTACCACACCCTGTCCAGAAAGGTGACAGCCATGGTTCTTTCTCTTTTGTGGGCTGGAGATCTACCTTTTGCCATGAGGAGACTGAACCACAGAACCCCTCACTTACATTGGCCCCTTCCACGGCCCTAGGAGGAGTCTGGTCTATGTATTCACATAGTCACTGGTTTTGTAAAATTTACAAAAGTACAGTATTTTCATTGCAATTGGTTAAGAATGCTACTTCTTTCACTCAGATTCCCTCTCCATCACACACCTCTTTGGGTGGAATGGCATTGGAGGGGGTCCAGACATTTCTGGAATCCAGTTAAGGGGAAGATAAGCGAGGGGCAAATTTAGCTTGGGTTGATGAAGATATATTTGTGTGGGTCGTAGCCACCTCTATGCATAATTATGTTACTGTCAGCCATCCCAGAGCAAAAGTGGCTTTCTGGAACACTCCTGTTACTCACTGTTCTGACTCACCCAGCTCTTAGTATCAGATGTAGGGCCAGAGGTCATGCGGAGATAAGAATGTGTCCTTCAGTTCCCCACACCAGATACAGATGGAAAGCGGAGGAGAAATAAAGTCTGAAATGTATGGAACCAAAGATAGTATATGGAGATTTCTTCCATACAGCAGATGTGGAAATTTATAAGTGGATGATTGAGTTCTCCCAACACTCATCAGACCACAGGTTCTGATAATGCAGTGTGTGCATTACAAAAAGTGTCCTCTTTTGTTGTTATTTTTAATGGGAGTTTTGAGAAATAGAATCTGTGTGAACTCCTGTGTTTGTAGGGCAAGTACTCTGAACAGAATGGCAGAAGTAGTATATTTGTAACAGTTCATATATGATAGCGTTGATAGAATTTTTTTTTCAGATTTGAATAAAGTCATAAAAATTTATGTGACATTGCCAGTAACAAGCTGGAAAGCTAAAAGACATTTTTTAAAGTAGCAATAATAAAAAATAATAATCAATCATTCTAGAGAATTATTAAATCCTCTTTCTCTTCTCTTTAGGCAATGATATCACAAAACTATAATCAAATGAAGAGGTCATCAACGAGTTTGCAGTCCAAAGACTTTTGTTGCTGTTGTTCTTTGGAGTCAGTCTCACTCTGTCACCCAGGCTGAAGTGCAGTGGCATAGTCATGGCCACCGCAGCCTTGACCTGCTGGGCTCAGGCAATCCTTCTGCCTCTGCCTTCCAAGCAGCTGGAACTATAGGAACACACCACCAGCCCTGCTAATTTTTCGATTTATTGTAGAGACAAGTCTCGCCAAGTTGCCCAGGCTGGTCTCAAACCCCTGGGTTCAGACAATCTTCTCGCCTTGGCCTCCCAAAGTGCTGAGATTACAGGCATGAGCCACCACGCCTGGCTACCAAATGATGTTTTTTAAAAAGAATTTTAGAGTTGTGACCAGCAAGCAGTTAATAAAACTTTTGTTATTTTTCTGGATTTGTGATATTTATGGTACCAGTCAACATTAAATTTTTTTTTTTTTTGAGTTGGAGTCTCACTCTGTTGCCCAGACTGAAGTGCAGTGGTCGCTCTTGGCCACCACGGCCTCAACCTGCTGGGCTCTGGCGATCCTTCTGCCTCAGCCTTCCAAGTAGCTGGAACTATAGGCCTGCGCTACCACGCCCAGCTAATTTTTTGATTTACTGTAAGATGAGGTCTCGCCAAGTTGCCCAGGTGGGTCTCGAACCCGCGGGCTCAGGCAATCCACTCACCTCAGGCTCCCAAGGCGCGGGGAATTTTTAATGCCTTGTGATTCTTCTCTCAATCTAGATAAATACTTATTTTTGTACCTAATCATTAACTCATTGTTTTGATTCTTTTTCTGACAGAGGATTCCCCCAATTTAAAAAGGTTTGGACCCTCCATAAACCTGGATCCATTGTTGGTCAAGGAAAAGGGGGGGGCAGTATTCAAGTTTGCACAGCTGATGAGTCTGTTTCTGCGTAAGGTCTCACTCAAAGGCAGAAGGATTATTCCTTTGGAACTGGAAAACTGTTTTTAACCAGGCCAATACAGGAGTCGACCTAGCATGGTGGCAGACATGAAATTTTGCTTTGATCTTTGGTTTTCCAGCAGATTAAGAGAGCTTAGACATGCTATGTATCCTTGAAAGTCAGTCTCATCATTGGTAAAATGAGAATTTGGGCTTAGATGAACTGAAAGTTCCCACTCAGTACTATGTTTCTGATTCCATGGGTAAGCGCCGTGGTGTCCAGGTATTCCATTACCTACTGTGGATAACACAGAAGGATGATCATGAATTTTTAATTTGTAAATGGCTGCTGCTATGTTTATGAAGCCCTATCCTTCTCGTAAGTAGGTTAAACATATTCCTCATACATTATTTCGCATCATTCAATTATTTAAAAAATCCTTTTTTCATAAGAGGGCAAAGGTAAACTTTTGAGCAACCAACTCTAAAGAGCCCGGAATTCTGCATACGTGAAATCCAAAGCAATTGTTTTGCTGGCCAAACCGCACCACTGGCTAGGCAACATAGCGAAGCCTCATCTGTACAAAAAATTAAAAAATTAGCCAGGCATGGTGGTGCACGCCTTTAGTCCCAGCTACTCGGGAAGCTAAGGTGGAAGGATCATGTGAGCCCAGGTGATCGAGGCCGTGCAGCAGAGCAAGACCCCAACTCATCTTCATACCTCCTAATTTTTACTCTACCTTATATATGTGATCCTATTTTATTTCTACCACATTCTTAGGGAGCAAATGGAGCAGTGATAATAATCTCCATGTAATGGATTTGAAAACAGACGGGAAAAGGCTAAATCAGTTTTCTATTCGTTTTAGTTGGCTAAACACAAAAACAGTTGGACTGAGGGTCCTCAGATGCCCCCTCCCGCTCTGAAGGTCAATATACATCAATAAACATCTGGGGTAGAGAAGTGAACACTGCCTTTCTCAACAGTTGCAAATATTAGCCCAAAGCCCTAGGATTTCATGAAAGGGAACATAGGTGGGAGCATAACGCCCATGCCACGTGAGGACCGCGTTCGTCCACGTCTGGAAACAGATCTAAAAATCCTTTCACATATTCAAGGAAAAGCAGGTGAGAGTAGCCAGTCCCTGCAGGCAAGTGGAACGTTGTCCTGATGTCTCCCGGCAGCTTGAGTGCACAGCTGAATGCGCTGGGCAACTGGTTGGTGACCACCTGCTCACTCAGAGTCTGTGGAGCACAGAGAACTCACCCGGGCACGGGTTGGCTTACTAGTGCCGGCTCACCCACATTCACCTGTTCTCCATTGGATGTTTGTGACGAGCAGTTCATTCTGGGTAAAGTGAGAAAGCCCACACGAAGAGGGCTTATGCACACCCTGTACCTGTGTCCCTCGCTGTGTGCGTACCTGCTCCCGAGCCTGTTCAAATATTGATCACAGCAGCTTTGCCACCACAGCCACAGAGTTAGTGCCTCTCTGCTCCATCCTCACAGTAAAATGGGAGCTCCCTCTGAAACCTAGACCACCCTGGCCAGAAACGGAGCAGAGTTTCCACGTCACTTTGAGAATTCAGCTTGGAAGTTTGGACAGTTCACAGGTGCGTGTGCGAGACTCTTGGATATGAGTTTGGTGATCTTGCAGCATTTGCCAGCTATGTCCTCTCATAAATCCCCATTTCACAGATGAATAAACTGAGGTTCCTAAAATTTAAACAACTCACCCAGAGTTACATGGGGAGTGGATTCTTGTCTTCTCAACCCCTGAAAACCCATCTCCAATGTCCAAGAATATTAGCTGCGTTTGTGACAACCATCTGCTAAACCCTAGAGATTTTTTGGCCCCCAGCAAATGAAATTGGTCTGCTTTGGCCAGCTGCTCTGATGTTCACAAGTCTCATATTTCACCACAGAAAGATAGATATTTTATGTAGTAAAACTGCTGATAAAGGCTAATCATCTAGACAGGACTCAAAGAACAATCAGTTCATGTTTCTGCTGACTGTTCCTTAATGTTAACAAACCTTGGTCAATGATCCAGAACTGACATGAAGAATCTAGAAATTGAAATTTTTTAAAAAACTTGACTCTTTTCCTTAGTCGTAGGGTGACCTTAGACTTGTCATTTAACTTAGCTGTGCTCTACTTTCCTTGTCTATAAAATGGGTACAATAATCATGATGAAGGTATAATGAGACTACGTACATGGAAGCTCTTAGAAAATATTATTCAAGTGTCTTGGCTTTTGTCTGAGAAATACAGGCCCGAAGTGAAACAGACACTCACTTGTGTAATAAAAGCTGGTGCTCATTTACCTTTTACTGTGTGCAGGCACTGTGCTAAATGCCGACAGTCATCATTTCTTGTATTCCTTCCAACACCATGAAATGGTGTTCCCATTTTACAAAAAAAAAAAAAAAAGGCACAGAGAGGTATGTGACCTTCCAAGTCACATAGCTGGAAAAAGGTAGAGTCAGGTGGGATTCTAACCCAGACTTTTCAGAACCCGTGCTATTTATTAACCACTATCCTATACCACCTCCCTTATGTAAGTACAGTCATGCATCGCTTCATGACGGGGTACGTTCTAAGAAACGTGTTCTTAGGCCACTTTGTCCTTGCACAAACATCAGAGTGTACGTACACCAACCAAAATGGTGTGTATGCTTTTATTTATATAAATATATTTTCATATAAAAAACCAAATGTCCCAGCACCATTACTGAATATCAGTCATTTCCCCTACTTGATCTGCAATGCCGATGTCAAGTGTCACATATCAGGTTTCTTTATATGCTCCACTATCATCTTATGGAAACATTGTCATATATGCAGTTCCCAACGGACCAAAACGTTAAGTGGTATGTGCCTGTATCATAAAATGACACTGGAAGCATTGCACAAGAGGGACCCAAAAACCTGGAATTTATTGATAAAAAATTGTGTATTTATTCTTATATGTCTAAATTTCAATCACCTTCAGAAGACTCTTCGTTTAATGCAATATACCTATCAAGATACTTTTTCCATTGCTCAAAACAGTTTTTGAACTATTTAGATGACTTTTAGAGCTTCGGCCATTTTTTGTTTCACCTCTTCCACGTCAGCAAAACATTTCCCTTTGAAGACTTTTTTCATCCAGGGAAACAAACAAACACAAAAAAGTTGCTCAGAGCAAGACCAGGTGAATAGGGAGGTTGGGGCACTGGGGTCTTTTTGGTCAAAAACTGTTGAACGCTCAGCACGGTGTGGGCAAGTGCGTGGTCATGGTGGAAGAACCAGTCACCTGCTTGCCACAACTTGGGACGTTTCTTCCTTCAATCATGTCACAAATGGTCAACCAAAGTTTTTATCTGAAAGTTTTGAGAAGGTTGAAGGTAACTGAAGTTTAAACATGTAAGAATAAATACACAATTTTTTATAAATAAATTCTCTTTTGGGGGTCCCTCCTTGTATAAACAATTTGGTTAATTATCAAGGGTAAGCATTTGGCCTTCACACTCCTGCCAGAAGATTCCAGTATCAACACTTCACGGCATTGGTACCCTGGAAGATAGCCTTGTTAGTCCCTAGCACTGAGGGGTCATGTCTCAGTTCTTGGTGTTTCCCAACCAGTCTCCCCCTATTTCTTCCCCTCAACCGTCATCAATCTCTGACCTTTCCCTCTGCTGATATTCAGTGGCTTGCAGTATCTATTCACACTGTTCCTCTTGCTTGACTCTGCCAGAAAGCCTTCCCAAACCCCAAGATTTGCCTGCCACCCCGCCTTCCTTTGGCTCTTAAAGCACTGTGAACGTCTCTCTGTCCTGGCAAGACCCTTTAATTCTGGGTCTGTTCCCTGTCACATGTACCTTAAGGGCTACACTGCATCTTCATAGGCTTTGCATCATCAGGACTTCACACCACCCACCTTCAAGTTTGCCAAGTAGTAAGTCCAAAATTTGCTAGACAATGGTATCTTGGATTGGACCCAGGAACAGATGATGAACCTGCTCGTGGAAAAGCAGGTGAAATCTGAAAAAAGTCCGTGGTTTAGTTAATAGTATCGTGTCAACTTTAATTTCTAAGTTTTGATAAATGTATCGTGATTATATAAGATGTGAACATCAGAGGAAGTTGACTGAAAGGAATGGAAATTCATCATGACAACGCTTCTTTAAACCTTCAATTATTTCAAAGTAAAAAGTTCAAAAGTCAGTCATTAGATGGCTATATAGCACAGTGGTTAAGGCCACCTTTTAGAGTCAGGCAGACCCAAGCCACCGTTACATACACTGTATGATTATAGCAAATTAAAGTCATACAGTCCCTTTGAAAGTCATTGTGAAATGGCCTGGCATAGTGGAAACAGTCAATAATTGGAAATTGGTTTTGTTATAATCGACATATTCATTATAATAAAGTCGTATTGCTATAGCAATTTATCAAGAATATGGCCGAATTTCCCTTTTCAAACTTGGCTCTCATTGATCACCCCCTCAGCATGCCACATCCATTCTGTCTACTCAGCAGATATGTTGTCAGCATTTTAGGCTCTATTCTGGCATTGGAGACACAGCAGTGAACAAAACACAAAAATCCCTGCCATAAGCAGCTTACCTCCTAGAGGAGTAGACAGGCAATAGACCTAGGATGTATAATACATGGGTTCTCAAAGTGAGCTCCCACACCAGCAGAGTCAGGATTACCTGGAAAACTTCTTGGAAATACAAATTCTTGATCCCTACGAAGACCTATTGAATCGGTCTTGGTTCTGGGTGTGGGCCCAGTAAAGAGTTTTAATAAGCCCTCAGGTGATTCTGATAATACTCAGGTTTAAGAATCACTGTTGTAGTATGTCAATGATAATCCCTATTTTAGAGAAAACTACAGCAGGAAATGGGGGCATGCCGGGGTGGGGAGGCAGGTTGAGACTTGAAATAGGGTGGCCAAAACCCCTTAACTCTGAAGATAACGTCTGCTCAAAGACATCAAGAAGATGTGGAAGTGAACCTCCAGGTTATCAAGGTGACGGGCCTTTCCAGAGAAAGAATGGCAAACACAAAGCCACTGGGACAGGAGCAGACCTGAGTTGTTCAAAGAAGAGTAGCTTTCCTGGGATGCACAAGGGAAGAAAGCTGGCAGAGAGGTGGGAGAGAGTGACAGGCTGTGAAGGAACTGGTAAGCCGTTGCCAAGAGTGTGACTGTCACATATTGGACCATGGTTTTGTCAAAAATGCTCTGCCTTTTTCTGTATGGGCTAGAGCCCTCTTCTATCCTCAAACCATTTCGCCTGGCCTACCCTCCACCATCCCAGCAAATCCTCTTCCTTAGGCTACTCCAACCCATGCTGTCAGAAAGCTCCTCTCCCGTCCCTGACTTCCATGGTGCCTTGGTTGATCCTGGTTGAGTACACCGCCTGACATAAAGTTTGCCCATTTTTTGTCCTGTTGGAGTATGCCTGCAGAAAGCAGAAGCTCAGTCTTTTTCCTCCTTTACTTCCCCTACCTATCACAATGTCTGTGCGTTGCATCTGCCCCTAAATATTTACTGAACTTCTCTTAAAGTGCCAGGGTAGAAACCAACACATATTACTGGCACTCAATAATATTACAAACACTGCTGATGCTTTTGAAACTGCTTCTGTCAGAGGTAATAAGAAAAGGAGTTCATAGATTTGTTCTCAGATCCAAAGCATGTTGGATTCAGCTGAAAGACTAACCCAGAGTTTGATGTACAGCCATTCCAGGGGTTCCTCACTTCCTGCAGTTTTGGTTGTTTACAACTCAGGGTATTGACAGAGAGCATCAATGCACTGCTAGCCTTGGACCCAAAATAGACCAAGTTAGCAGGTGGCATTAAAACAAAAAATGGACATTAGGTTCAGTCAGAGCTGGGTTTCAATTCTAGCCCCACCACCCACAGGGGCTCTTACTTTTTTATTTTTATTGTTTAATATCATGAGTTCCTTTAGCAACTGGGATTGAAGCCCATGGACTGTTTCCCAGCATGAGGCTTTTAAATGCATAAAATAAAATAGATAAGATTACAGAGGAAACAAATGCTGTTGAAATACAATTGAAATAATGTTAAAAGTTATCAGAATATTTACAAAACTGTGTTCTGGTAATATTTCTGCCTCTTTATTAATGTATTAAGTAACAAGATCAAGAAGCAAGTTTCATAAGTACCAAAATTTTGATGAAATGTTGAGTGCAAAGGATATTTCAAGATATTCACAACCATTGTAATATGATAGGTAATTATCTACAATTTCTATTACTGAAACAGATACAGGTATTGCTATTACTACAGTGGCTCGTGGATCTCATTCATGACTGAAAAAAAGCCAAATTTTAGTTTGATTCTTACTCTAATTATTAGAGGTTAGTGGAGGAATAAAAAATTTTTTTATCCTATTTCGTCCTGAATTCTATACAAAGACCCATTAATAACTTCATTATTGTTAGGTTAAAATTTCCCCCAGTAGGGACTCCAAAATGTTAGATCAGACCTGCTGGGGTGATGGTGTGCAATCCCTGGTGCCGCGTGAAAGGTGCAAATAATTGCACAGAACTTAGATTAGTAAATATAATTTATTTAAAAGTAAATTAGAGAGATAGAGAGAGGAGATAGATAGATTCACCTCCCCAGGGTAGAGGAAGGGGCCAACGCTTCGGAAAACATGACCTGGTCATAGCTCAAAGAGCACATGGCCCTACCAGCATCTAGTAAAACAATGGCGGCTGGCTACTTGAAGTTGAATCTTTTTAAACTTTCCCTTTGATGGTGGAAGGTCATCAAGGTGATTGGGTGGTGCTCTGCTCCACCTCATCACGTAGAGCAGACAAGCACAGGGACTGAGGATGGAGAGCAGGCAGATGGGTGGGCTAGTCACATGATTGCTGCCATGGTGATGGGGTCTGTCTGTTGTCATGAAGGTCATGAAAGGCTGATTAGGTTAGCATGTTTACAAAACAAGCCGAGGAGGGGTTTGTAAAATAATTGTCAATAACTATCTCAGAAAAACTGGTTCTGTACTTTGCTAGTGATTAGAGGGTAAACGAAAGTGAACTGTTAGAAAAATATGACAACCAGGCAGTGTTAAAATGGCTGCTCTTTGGCTATATTGACTCCATGTTTTGTCCTTTCAACAGTACAACGTGGGACAAACTACCTCACTAAATTTTGGTATTCTTATCTGTAAAATTATGCTTAATAGATGAAAGATATAATATAATAATATATGTAATATTATAAGATAATAATAATAATTAATATTATTATTATTTTCATTAGCAGTGGGAGTAGTCGAGGATTCCCCATAAAGGTTCTATAATGACCCAATAGGAAGTCGTCCTTTTAAGTTGAGGATTTCTACTCCCAAAACATCTCCCACTGGCCTGAAAGATCACCTTTAGAGAAGCATTCATGCCTTTGGAGATGAAAGGCTTTCAACTACAAGGGACCTGTCACAGAAAGTACTGACAAACTATCTCCTAAACCTTAGTCATAGCCCTCTCTGTAGTCCTAAGTTAGAAAACGAGGCCTTCGTAACTCAGGAGAAAAAAAGTAGGTGACTTTTAAAAAGTGGGGGAGGAGGGTGGTACATACTTGGGACAACCTGCCCCCACTTCGCTCTTTTTCTGGAGGATCCTTCAAGGAAATTATACTGTTCGCCAAACGAGATCATACCTAATGTGTAGCCATGATCTCAGAGAGGATTTTTCTGAAGCTCAGCAGTACATCTGATTAGAATTTGCATGTGCCTGTATAACCCTTGTATTCCAGTTCATTCTCCAGCTTAAAATCACATCTTTACTTTCTGTGAGTGACAGTAAGTTGGTTTTCAAGCATTTGAGAGCAAAGGGCCTTCCTGCAGGCCAAGTCCTCCAGAATTGCTCTCTTCCTGGACCAGGCAGTTTTTTCAAGCTCTGCAATATAGTGATCCTCAAACTTCAGTGAGCATCAGAATCACCTGAAGAAACCATCACCGCACAGATCCCTGGGCCCTCCCTATGGAGATTCTGATTCAGTAGACCCAGGAGGGGGCCTGAACATTTGCATTTTTAATAAGCTCCCCTGTTTCTTTACCTCTAGAAGCCCAGTTTCTTTATAATTAAACCAGGATAATGATACCTTTTTTATAGGATTGGTGAACAGCTTAGAAAAAGATATATAAATATATTCATGTACTAAGCGCCTAATAACTGTTAATTCCCAGGATGGGGCATTGTCAAGGAGAGAAAGGTATGATGTCAGAGAACACTTTCTAAAGATGAGACCAGAGTAGTCTTGAAGAAACAATAGAAATTAGCCATGAAGGCCAGCGAGATGGCTCATACTTCTAATTCCACCACTTTGGGGGACGAAGAGAGGAAGATCTCTTGAGGCTGGGAGTTCAAGACCAGTGTGGTCAATATAGTGAGACTCCTATCTCTACAAAAAGTAAAAAAAATTAGCTGAGTGTCCTAACTTCTCAGGATACCGAGGCAGGAGGGTCACTTGAACCCAGGTGTTCGAGGTTGCAGTGAAATCTGATTGTGCCTCTGCACTCCAGCCTGGATGATAGAGTGAGACCCCATCACTAACAGATTTTAAAAAAAAAACCGTATAAAGTCTATGTATACAAAAATACCCAGCTAATTCAGAAAGCTGTCAGAAGCTATACTTGGCTATACACGGATCATAGGTACATACGCAGGGACTTGATAACAAGGGCCCTTTGCGCTTTGCTAAAGAGTTTCAACTCTATTCGAAGGAGATGGACATTTTTAAAGCAGGCCAGTAGTATGAAGTAGGGACAGAGAGAGAGGGCTCTAGGCTGATGCCTAAGTTTCTCTCTTGAGTTGATGTGTAAGTGATGTTGATGCAACCCACCAGGAGAAGTGCCACAGAAGGAAAAGCTGCCTGGGGAAAAAGATCATGGGTTAAATGTTGGACGTGTTAGATTCAAGGCACCTATAGGACATGCACACAGAGATATCAAGAGAGGTAGTTAGATAGATGAATCTAGGTGTCTCAGAGGAGTTCTGAAAGATACATTTAGAAGACTGTGACGTATTTGCAGAAGTTAGACCACAGGAATAGGTGGAATAACCCAAGGAAGATCATAGTCTGAGAGAAGACCTGAGGACAGAATTCTGGAGAAAAATAATGCTTAGGAGCAATTGTCAGTGGAGTTTTTTTGTTTGTTTGTTTTTTGAGTTGGAATCTCACTCTGTCGCCCAGACTGGAGTGCAGTGGCCGCTCCCGGCCACCGCAGCCTCGACCTGCTGGGCTCCAGCGATCCTTCCGCCTCAGCCTTCCGAGTAGCTGGAACTACAGGCACGCGCTACCACGCCCAGCTGATTTTTTGATTTATTGTAGAGATGAGGTCTCGCCAAGTTGCTCAGGGGGGTCTCAAACCCATGGGCTCAGGCAATCCACTCACCTCAGCCTCCCAAAGGCGCAGGATTGCAGGCTGAGCCACAGAGTATGGCTTGTCAATGGAGTTTAAGTCAAGGTTAGCAAGAGTGGACAGGTCTTCTGTTTCCCAGTCTCATAATATCTACACACATGCAGATTCTGGTTTAAATGGACATCGAGGTCAGCCTTGGTCAGTGGTGCCCACAGCACCAACGAGCACTTAGGTGGTAGACGCAATGGAAGGAAACATCAACAAGCCACAGGGTGATCCAAGGGAAAGTGCTCGCTGATAACTGGGAGGTGAATGAGATTCCCGGTACTGCCCCTCCAAATTCCTTGGTTGCCACAGTCCCTGGAGAAGACAGTCCCAAAACAATTACCCCAATTGGTCATTCTCTAGAGAGGGTCTCTTCTCCATGACTTTTTGTATGAGTGAGATCCTGGATTTGTCACAGCTCAGAAGTCATCCACAGGGAAGCAGTTGTCATCAGCCACGCGTCATCACAAAAATAAATGCTGTCTACCTTCCTCTTCTTTGGGACACACAAGATATCAACATAGCTCCTATTCCATATTGCCACGGCACTGACAGGGGAACAATTCAGTGGTACCCAGGGAAGAGGAAGATGAATATTTGTAGAAAATTAAGAAGAGAGTCTGGGCTCACTCTTTGTGGGACAGGACAACAGAGAGGAAGCTAGAGCCTTTACAGGGAGAAGGAAACCCTCTGCCTCCTGTGGAAGAATCATGATTAAACCACAACCCAAGGGTATTAATGCACAACCTGTCTCGCCTTAAGGAAATACAGTGTTTATAAAATTCCAAACCTACAGACAAATTAGGGAGCAGTTTCTTTTTCTTTTTCTTTTTCTTTTTTTTTTTGATTCAGAGTCTCACTGTCGACCAGGCTGGAGTGCAGTGGCACGCTCATGCCCGCTTCAGCTTCTATCTACCAGGTTCGGGTGATCCTTCTGCCTCAGCCTCCCAAGTAGCTGGAACTACAGGCATATGCCACAAGGCCGGCTAATTGTTTTTGTAGAGATGAGGTCTCACCTAGTTGCCCAGGCTGGTCTCGAACACTGGGCTCAGGCAATCCTCTCACCTCGGCCTCCCAAAGTGCTGGGATTTCAGGCTTGAGCCACCGCGCCTGACCAGGGAGCAATTTCAAATGTAGTTTTCTCTTCTCCCCTTCATGCATAAAAATCCTTTCTCATTTTGGGGAAGACATTATGCAAACGATGAGGTACACCTGCCTCAGGACCCAGATCACAGCCAAATAATTAACAAACCTTTGTTATTTTCAAAGACATTTGCTTAGAAGAAAACCCAGGGCCTAACTCCTGGGAGAACATAGCCTCTATCTTGATTTCACAGCGATCAGGGCCAGGGCTGGAGGTTCAAGAAGGGGAGTGAGGCTTTGATGGGATTGTCGCAGGCTAGGAAAACACAGGAAATGTTTAATCAGAAGGAATGAAAACACAGTGTACAGAGAGAAATCTGATCTCCGCAGCCTATCTTTATGATGGCTAAAGGGAAGCAGAGAGGTGAGAGGCAAATCTAAAACCACCAGCCTGTTGAAACAGAATGGCGTCATGGAGCAAAAAGCCTTCCCCCAGACAGAAATGGCTTGTCCGGCTCTCAGTAAACACCTGTGCCGGCCAGGACCCGTGGTATTCAGGCCCTTAAGTACCTTGGGCTGGAACATACTATTCTCACAGTCTGCACCCATGAACTTTCTAGAGGGATTTGTTCCAACCTGCGATTACTCCTTGGAATGTTGAGGCTTTTGCTCTGGGCCTATGAAGGCCATTTCCCAAGGTAGTGTCTTATCAAGAGAGGGGGGAGAAAGTCCTGTGTGATCCCAAGACAAGGAGAGGGAGCCGGATGGAGGAAACCGGACAGGAGCTCACGCTGAACTGTGGCCCTCTGTGTTCGTTTCTGGCCCCTGAAGGGATTAGGTGGCACGACTCTTCATCTGCCAAGCAAAGGCTGAACTTCAAGGTCCAGGCCAATGGTAAGAAACTCTCCTTTAACTTCTGCTATTGTAAAAAGCAAATACATCTTTGCAGAAGAGAAGCTTTTTTTTTTTTTTTGCGTCGTGGTCTCACTCCATCGCCCAGGTTGGAGGGCAGTGGCATGATCACAGCTCACTGAATTCTCAATTTTCTGGACTCTGGCAATTCTCCTGCTTCAGTCTCCCGCTGGGACCACAGGTGCTCATCACCACACCCGGTTACTTTTTTTATTTTTTTGTAGAGACAAGTTCTCGCTATGTTGCCCAGGCTGGTCTCGAACTCCTGGACTCAAACCATCCTCCTGCCTCGGCCTCGCAAAGTGCTGGGACTTTATAGGCAAGAATCACCGTGCCAGGCTGAGGTTTCTTTGACAAGCCCCCCTAGACCCTGCTACGGAGGTGGAAAGGGTGCTGTTCTCAGGAGAAGATGCTGGTTAAATGCCTATCCACTGAACTAGGTAAGAGGGCGCTTTGGTAGGGTTGGAACAGTTGTTGTGTTGATTTGTTTGCCACAGGACATCTTCCCAAAGAAAATCTGCACTAAGGGCACACTACGGAAATGTCCAGCCTCTCTGGTTGTATCGGGAGAAGGCAGTTCCATTGTCCCTCCCTGCAGGCATCTCCTGCCCCTTCTGAGGCCTCTTCTGGGACATCTCCGAGTTCAGTTTGGAAACACAGAATGAATCAATATCACGAAGTGTCTGCTCCCAGCTCCGATTCCCACACACCATTAGGTTCCACAAGCAGAGAAGCAGACTTCTCAACAGAGAACCCCCACCGCCCCATGGTGCTTTGGGAGGCCTCCAAGAGGAGGCGGAAACCACTCCTTTAGTAAACCCCCATCCCGGGACAGGACCTACCAGCGGGTCTCTTAGTAACTGCGCTGCACAAGGCCCAGGCCACGAAGAGCCTCGTTGGGCTGTGTCCTTGGACTTCCTCTAATATTCATCATCAGCAAGTGTGAATGCTGCCAACTACAGAATTACACCATTGGACCATGTTCATCTTCTCTAGAATGAATGTGTCCTTAATCCCTACACCAAAAACAAATAGATGCATTCTGATTTGAGAAAAACAGAGCAGGGTTACCTTACTTCCAAGCATTTTGTGTCAAAGGCTCCATACTTACCACTCCTGAATAATTAAAAGTCAAGGTCGCACATGTCACTGAAAAAACCTATAATTAACATTTAAGCATAAACATCAGACTCTCTAGATTGCCTCAGACTGTTCTTAAAAGGATGGTGAGAGAGAGAGAGAGACCTTGGCCTGATTTTTGTTTGAGAAAACAGCCCTTTGTGATTTCATAACCTTTTCTTTTATAAAAACATTAAGATGTGTTTAAGGTAAACTCTCACAGACTAAATGACACAGCCATCTTCTAGATGGATATTGCACGGTTTTGAGACTGTAACAATGTCATGGTCCACATGGTAGAAAATGGAAGGAAATTCAGATATGATCACATCCTATACCCACATTCTGCAAGTAAGGAAATTGAGTCCAGGTGGGTCAATACATGTTCTGCATGTCACAAAGCTAACTAGCAGGCAGACAGAAGCAAGAACCCCGTGTTTACGGCTTTCGGTGCAGTGCTTCTTACTAGCTCACGTGACACCCGCAGAGCAAGGAGTAAACATCTCTCAGAACGGCCCGTTTGCCTCCAGTGTGATTCGGATTGTGTTCATCAGACCCGCGGATATGCAGCTAACAAGGAAAACCTATGGCAGTTATATCTTGCACCTATTTGTTAGAAAAGGAATGGTCCTCAGGCTTTCAAATGTCTGTCATTTCTTAAGACAAGCCGGAAGGGGTGAGATGTTTCTGAAACAGAGAGTTTGTGCTGTAATCGGGGCTTGTACTGAAATGGGAGGAAAGAAAGAAAGCAGTACCGCAAGTCCAGTGGTTCTCAGTGCTGGATGCGTTAGAATCATCGGAGAGATTTTTCCTTGTGTGTGTGTGGAGGGGGTGTGTGTGTAGAGCGAGGATCTCACTGTTGCCCAAGTTGGTCCTGAATTCCTGGCTTCAAGCGATCCTCCCACTTCTGCCTCCCAAAGAGCTGGAATTCTAGACATAAGCCACCACACCTGGCCACAGAGAGATTTTTAAAAGTATGATGCCAGGCTGCACACCCAGAGTGTCTGCTTTACTTGATCTGGGGTGGGACCAAGGAACTGGCATTTTTCAAGTTTCCTTTGGTGAGGTGCATGTGCAAATAGGGTTGAGAATCACTGGAGAGCAAAGCGTTGGTGTCAGACAGAACTGGGCTTACAATCTCCAACCTGGGGCCTGGCGTGGTGGCTCATACCTACAATCCTAGCACTATGGGAGGCTAAGGTGGGAGAATTGCTTGAGCCCAGGAGTTTGAGACTAGTTTAGGCAGCCTAGCAAGACCTCATCTCTACAAAAAAAAGAGTCAATGTGGTGGCCCATACTTGTAGCCCCAGCTATGTGGGAGGCTGAGGTGGAAGGATCACCTGAGCCCAGAAGGTCAAGGCTGCAGTGAATCCTGCACTTCAGCCTGGGTGACAGAGTGAAACCCTGACTAAAAAAAAAAAAAAAAAATCTCCAACTCTGATACTTATACCTATTTTTTTCTGAGTTTCCCGTGTGTGTGTGTGTTTAAAATATCCTATTGGACTGCTGTGTGTATGAAATTAGATTAGTATATAAAGCACGTAGTAGTTTCTCAATAAATTTGACTCATCTGTTTTTCCTACATTTGGGTGGTGATAATGAAAAGTAGCCTGAAGTCATCTAGTGAATGAGAAGAAGAAAGGATAATTATATGGCCTGGCATTGTGAGAAGTATTTGGTACCAGATCAGTATATCCGTATTCTTCCCTGACCTCTGTTCTCGCCTTTTTCACTGGAATAAATATTCATGTGAATCCATGGTTGGGCACACTTAATCCCCTAGGATATGGCCCTGTTCTTTCAATGATTTGCATCACTTTGTTCAGGCAGCTTCTGTGTTCCCTCGCTTGTATAGGTTTTCTGTTTGTGTTCATGAAGCCATCAGGAGACCTTTTTTTTTTGAGTTGTAGTCTCACTCTGTCACCCAGGCTGGAGTGCAGTGACATGCTTATGGCCACTGCAGACTCGACCTGCTGGGCTCAGGTGATCCTTCTGCCTCAGTCTTCCAAGTAGGTGGTACTACAGGCGCGTGCCACCATGCCCGGCTAATTTTTTGATTTATTGTAGAGACAAGATCTCACCAAGTTGCCCAGGCTGGTCTCAAACCCCTGAACTCAGGCAGTCCTCTTGCCTTGGCCTCCCAAAGTGCTGAGATTACAGGCTTCGGCCACCGTGCCTATCCTTTTTGGGGTAGGGTGATGACTGGCAAAGATGGGCTGACTCAGAGACATCTCTGCTCCCTGCCAGACACTCTGCACCACTTCTTTTCATGTGCTGTGATTCTCTGCCAACCCAGGCCTGGTAACATGCCTCAGGTGGGTTGCACAAATGCGTCAACTAGCCCCTCCCGGAGGCATCAGACACCATTTCCATTCTCATCTCTGCACACAAAGCATATGGAAAATTCTGGTGCCACGGGGAGCAGGACACAGGGCTGGAGTAAGTAAATAGTAGCCATGGATGCCATTGGTTCCTGCAGCCACCACAGTGAAAAAGGTAAAACCAGGTTTGGGTTTTCTTTCTCCCTCTTGTACTTTCTTCAGCCTGTGCAGCAAAGTTAAGCTTCAAGTTCTCACCACCCAGCCACTTGGTCCCCTGCCAGTAGCCTTGGCCCTGGTGCCTGTTTGACATCCGTCAGTGTTCAGTGGCACGGTGGACTCTCCCACTTGAGTTTCTCTGCTCCCTTGTGGGGTGTGTGTGGCCTTTTGTTCTGGTGCCTGCCTTTGTGCGGAACTCCTGCCCAGGCCCCAGGCCAGCTCTCTGGTATCGGGCTCTTCTCCATTGCCCACACCCTTCTGTGTCCATGTTTCTTATACTCAAGGACTGGATTTCCCAATGTTCTGACGGCAGGACTCCACCTCACCCGGGAAGCTTTGTCCCCACGTGCCCAGTTCACCTGAGGAGGGAGGCCTCAGCAGCAGCGAGGTGTGTAGAGGCAAGGATGGACTTTGGTGCAGCCCATGGCTTTACTGCACAGTGTCCAGCTCCCCGGGGAGCTTCCAGGTCACTGTCTGCGGCCTCCTGCTGCAGTTTCCTTTAGGGCAACTCTCCCCACTGCTGCTGAGAACATTCAAAGGGGCAAGATGACTCAGGGCACCTTGCCCCAGGGATTCTTGGCCCTAATCCCTTCCTCTCCCAGCATCTCACGCCCCTTGCTCTGCAGTCGTCAAGCACCTGAGCCATTTAAATGTGCGATTATTTTTTACTAACCTGTGAAGGATTCTCAAGGCATAAAGTATACTTGGGAGAAGTTAAAGTTCACATTACACAATCAGTAGGACACCGTTTCAATCATTAAACAGCCCGTCCCAGGCTCTTCCTGTCTTCACTCCTCTACAGATTGACTTTTCCAGGTGTAATCTTTCTCCTTTTAATTCAGCCTATATCTATCTCCAGGCCTTTGTTCTCTGCAAGAGACCTCAAACCACTCCCTCAGCCTCAGACAGATTTTCTTATGGCCATCAGAACCTCTGATTTAGCAAGAATCTATGAAGGCTTGTGAAGTGGAACCTCTCCAGTGCTGAAAAATCTAATCTGGAAATTCTTAAAAACACAAGCTATCCATCTAGAGGCTCAAACGATCCATCTAGTTGACAACTGCTGTTGACTTTTCAGGCCCAGGTGGTGAGAAGAGGCCTCAGCTAGTTCATCAGCAAGAGGGAAGCAGGGATGTGCCACCAGGTGATCCTTCTGAGATAGGAAACTGGCAGGACTGTCTCAGGTCCCAGACCTCGCCGACAAGACAGAGGTGGTGAGACCAGCCAAGGCCAACCAAGACCAAGATGGTGTTGAAAGCGACCTCTGCTTGCCCTTTTTGCTCACTGTACACTAATTACAACACATTAGCATGCTAGAAGACATTCCTACCAGTGCAATGACCATTGACAATTACCATGGCAGACTTCTGGAAGTTACCCTATGTGTCTTAAAAGGGGGAGGAACCCTCAGTTACAGGAACTCCCTGCCGCATTTCCAGAAAACGTATGAATAAACCACCCCTTACTCGGCATATAATCCAGAGATGGCTATAAAATAAAACCCCAGCAATGGCCGTTCTTCCTATAGCCCACACCAGGCTGCTCTGCCTATGAATTTGTTTCTTTAATGAGCTTGCTTTTTGTCCCCTATTTATGGCTCACGCTTGAATTTCTTCTGTGTGAAGGCAAGAAGTCACTTGGTCTCTCAGGCTGCATCCCAGTTCTGGGATTCACCTGCATCCTCTTTCTTGGCTACTCCGGTGGGATCCCAGATTTGGGGTGCCCTAGCCCATATCACTTCCAGCACTGGAAGTCAGGTCTACAAATAGCCCCAGCTGCCTGTTCTGGATGGGAAGTGCCTTGGCTGAAGAGGATCGACTTACTCAAGGTCACATCCCTCTTCTGGGGCAGCCCGCATTCAGAGTTGGGTTATAAGGTTTCGACCTCCTTCGCATGAGCTCAGGGCAACTCTAAAGCAGCATCCCTGCTTCAGAGAGAGACTGTATCACAGCCCAGCTGAGTCCCCTGCCTCTTCCACAGAGGTCAATCTCAAGTGTTCTCCTAATACATCCCTGCATCCCAATCTCCATCTTCGAGTCTGCCTCCCAGGGGACCAACCTGAGCCAATGACCTGAAGAACTCAGCGGCATTTCTTAAACAATGTGACATCCCCACATTTGCTTTTTTTTTTTTTTTAACTACTGCCACTAGCAGTGAAGGCCTTAAAATACAGATGATAAATGCTCTTGTGTAGCCCTCATGCTGGCTACCGAAAGTACTGTCAGCCGACCCCCAGGATCCATACCACTGGTGAGTATTAGAAATGCAGAATCTCAATTCCCATCCCAGACCAACTAGGTCAGAGTGTATTTTAGTAAGATCCTCAGATGATTCATGTGCATATTCATATGTGATCAGCGCTGGCCTACATGACAATCTAGTGAGAAATAATTGAGCAGGAATGTTTACTGGGAGCACAGAAAAACATATCCTACCCTTTTTTTTTTACTGCCCAATGGGGGGGGAATCTGTTTGTAGTTCAGAAGTTATTGTTCCTGCTAAAAGGAGGTTAAAAACCCATTATTTTGCCACAGAGCAATCATTAAAGGAAGGGGCAGAAAACAGAGGCAGATGGTCAGACAACAAATTATTCAGATTAGGAAACTGAACTACAGCATTAAGCAAACAGGGAAAAAGCACTAAGAGAGAAATATGTAAAGTAAATACCAGCATTTCTCAGAGTATAAAGGAAAGATGAAAAGAATCCCTTGCAATATAATTGGTGAACTTTGAACACAAGCAATGACTTAGAACTTTCCCAAGTAACAATAAGGAACCTTATATATGAAAACGTTCTCAAACACACACAAAGAAGTGGGTGAGAGGGTACTCCTACCTGAACGAGAGCCATTCTCTTAGCCATCTTGTCTAAAGATTGCTACCAGTTCTTCAGTGAGAAGGAGCTACTTTATATTAGTATAGTACTTAGTTGTAGGTAACATGTTTAAATGTTAAGGTGTAACGAAAAGCTTCCATGGTTCTAATTCAGGGAAAGGACCCAGTGATTCTCAACAGATCCTTCTGTTGTTCATAAAACACTGCATGAAGCTGTCTGGGTTTCTTTATGGATAGATATCTAGACACAGTTTGACCTCTATGTGGCTTTTCCAAGAAAAGTCCTACAACACAGAGTAGGCAAAAACAGGTAAGTGGTACCCATAAAGAATGGTGCTCCTATTGAGATACCACCTAACTCCAGTAAGAGTGGCCATCGTTCATAAAACAAAGAACAATAGATACTGGTGAGGATGCCGAGAAAAAGGAATACTTCTACACTGTTGGTGGGAATGCAAATGAATTGGACCTCTATGGAAAACAGTGTGATGATTCCTAAAAATTGACCTTCCATATGACCCAGCAATCCTCCTTCTGGGAATATACCCAGAGGTACTTAAATCACTTTACAAAAAAGATACCTGGGCCAGGTTCGGTGTTCAGCCTGTAATCCCAGTACATTGGGAGGCCGAGGCAAGTGGATTGCCTGAGCCCATGGATTCAAGACCAGTCTGGGCAACTTGGTGAGACCTCATCTCTACAATAAATAAAAAAATTAGCCGGGCGTGGTAGTGTGCACCTATAGTTCCGGCGACTTGGAAGGCTGAAGTGGAAGGATCGCTGGAGTCCAGCAGGTCAACACTGGGGTGGCTGTGAGTGTGTCACTGCACCACAGCCTGGGCGATGGAGTGAGACTTCAACTCAAAAAAAAAAAAAAATACCTGCACATGCATATTTATTGAAGCATTATTTATAATAGCTAAAACATGGAACCAACCATGCTGCTCAAAACTGAACTGGATTTTTAAAATGTGGTACATGTACATGATGGAATATTATGCAGCCACAAAGAAGGTCAAAATTATGGACTTTGCAGTAACTTGGATGGACTTAGAGTCTATAATACTCAGTGATCTATCACAGAAACAAAGAACTGAATACCACATGTACTCACTCGTAAGTGGACCCTAAAAATTGATCATAATACTATATAACAAAGGGATTGGCAGGAGCAGGACATTGCTGGAGCAGGGGGCTGGGGGGAGCATATAACATCAATAAGGGTACCTGATCTCAAGCCAGGCAAAGTGAGAACACAAAGGAGGTTCAAACTTTACTAGTATGATGACCTAATCCTGTATACCTAATCCTGAATTGTACCCAACATTAAAAAAAAAAAAAAATGGTGCTCCACCATGATTGATTTATGTCGGGCTATGGCCTGTTCTTTTTTAAGGGCGGCAAGAAAAGAGGGAGCTCTGGAGAGACCATGGCACAGCCAACCCTGATAGAACAGAAGCTCCAAGGGAAAGTGTAAGTGTTAGCAGCTACCATGACAAGAGTCTGGGACTTCCTAGTCCCAATAAATGGGGTGAGCACATTCCACCCTGCACCTCCCATCGAATGCAGCAATAAAACCCAGACAGAGTACATGGGGCAGTTATCTGAGGTCTCCAAAAAGTAATGGGAGTAGATGGATTGGGAAAGAAGACCAGAATTTGAAGTGCCACTGAATCAGAAGGGAGCGCACCATTTTCCTCCATACCCTGCAGCCTGGGCTTAGGGCAGCCCAGAATTCAGAAGTGAGCACCGGGTGTGGACAGAAAGAGTGCCCTGTAGTTCTGGCTCAAAGTTCATGCTCAGAGTGAGTGAGGGAAATCCATTTCTCCCCACTCCTTTCCTTTTTCCATTATTCACTCCCCAACCCCAGGCAATCCTGTGGCACAGCAGTGGCAGTGACTGTGGAGGTGTTGGGAGCCCACGGGAAACACTTCCACTCTGATTGGAGAAGCTGTGGCCCAAGAAGATGGGAAAACTCTTGTTTATTTTTTCTTTTTCTCTGCTCTCCCACTACTTGGCCCCAAATGTGGCTGCATAGAAAGCATAAAGCAGCCGGGATCGGTGGCTCAGCCTGTAATCCCACGCCTCTGGGAGGCTGAGGTGAGTGGATTTCCTGAGCCCGCGGGTTTGAGACCCACCTGGGCAGGCGAGACCTCATCTCTACAATAAAATTAAAAAACAATTATCCAGGCATGGTAGCTCGTGCCTGTAATTCCGGCTACTCGGAAGGCTGAGGCGGAAGGATCGCCGGAGCCCAGCAGGCGAGGCTGCGGTGGCCGGGAGCAGCCACTGCACTCCAGTCTGGGCTACCGAGTGAGACTCCAACTCAAAAAAAAAAAAAAAAAAAAAGGCATAAAGCACAGCAGAGTGAAATAGAACGTGCGCTTTCTGGCTGGAACATGGGCAACGGTACATGACTCTCCGGTGAGAAATTATTAAGGAGGAATGTTTACTGGGAGCACAGAAAAAAGTCTTCTGGCCCCTCCTTTTTACTGCCCCAAACTGAAAAGTACTAAAGAGAACACAAAAAGGAGGCATCCCAGGAAAGTGGCCACGTAAATTGTTTACAAACTCTTGGACTCAGCCCTATGCTGTGCATGTATGGATCTGATCCTTAACAGCCCAACAAAGTCTAAGAGAAACGAACTTAGACTGGGTCCCACCCAGTGGCACACACGGGAACGATCTGACTAGCTGCAAAGGAAAACAAAATTGACAAGCAACCATAGAAGGCTGGCAAAAATTTCAGCCTGAATCCATCTAGGTTAAATTGCCTGTTAAAGCCCAAATATCACTACTTGCATAAGACACAAACAAAACCCAGCATCTCAGAACATGATAGTCACAATTTCCAGGATGCAACACAAAATTGTTCCGTGTATTAATTTTCTATTGCTGCTGAAACAAATGACTGCAAACTTAGTGGCTTAAAACAACATAGATTTGTAAATTGTAAAGTTCTGTGGGTGAGAAGTCCAAAATCAGTCTCAACGGGCTAAAGTTCAGGTGTCAGCAGGGCTAGTTCCTTCTGGAGGTTCTGGGAAAGAATCTGTTCCCCAGCCTTTTCTGGCCACCCTAGCTGCCTGCGTTCCTATCTTTTGGACCCCTTCCCCCATCGTTGAAGTCAGTAACATGGCCTCTCTCTGATCCATCTCGACTGTGACATCCCTTTCTGACCACAGCCAGGAAATGTATTCTGCTTTGAAGAATGCTTCTCATTGGCCCACCTGGGCGATGCAGTTTTCTCTTTCATCTCAAGGTCAGCAGACAAGCAACTGTAACTGCCTTTTCAACCTTAATTCCTTTCTGTCATGTGACATAACATATGCACAAGTTCAAGGAATTAAGACAAGGACATCTCTGAGAAAGACTTGATTCTGCCCGCAGCCCTCAGAGTATAATGAACCATCAAATCTCAACCCACGTAAAAACCATCAACAGATGCCAACGTGAAATGATGCAGATGTTGGAATTTTCTGACTGACTTTGAAGTGGCTATTGTAAAATATTCTAAGAAATCCGGGAGTGGACTTTTGAAATGAATGAGAAGAGAAAGTCTCAGAGAAATAGTATAAAGAAGATCCAAATCCAAATTTTAGAACTAAATATAATAACCTTAGTTATGATTTTAAAACTCACTAGATAGACAATAGAAATTATCCAATATAAACAACAGAGAAAAAATAATGGGCCGGGGGACAGAATGACAAGATCCTCGGGGACCAATGGAACAATATCAACCAAACGTACTGCCCATCAAAAGTTGACTGGATAAAGAAAAAGTGGTACATATACAAGATGGACTATCACACAGCCATAAAGAAGGACAAAATCGTGAACTTCACAGCAAATTGGATAGAGTTGGAGACCATCATACTTGGTGATCTATCACAGAAACAAAGAACCAAATACCACATGCTCCCACTCATAAGCGGGACCTGAACTTGAGTCTCATGAGCACAAGGGAGGGATCAGCAATCGCCGACACAGTACCAGGGCATAGGAGGAGTACATAACAACACAAAGGGTACCTGGTGCTTAGCCAGGGAAAGTGAGGAACACTTGGAGGCCCAAGCTTTACCTGTACATGGATTGCTTATGTACCCCACATCTCTATCTTAAAAAATTTTTTCTACATTTGTGTCATTGGAGTCTCAGAAAAAGATAAAAAATAACACAGAGCAGGAAAAATTCTGGAAAAATAATGACTAAAAACTTCCCACACTTGGCAAAAGACATAAACCTACAGATACAAGAAGCTCAGTGAACTTCAAATGGGATAAACCCTAAAAATCACTCCCAGACATGTCACAATACAACTGCTAAAAACTAAGATGAAAAAAACTCCTGGACTGGGTGTTGTGGCTCATATCTGTAATCCCAGCATTTTGGGAGGCTGAGGCAGGAGTATCACTTGAGGCCATGAGTTCAAGCCCAGCCTTGGCAACTGAGCAAGTCTCTGTCTCTACAAACAGACAAACAAACAAACAAAAAATAGCCAAGTGTGGTGCACACCTGTACTCCTAGCTACTCCGGAAGCTGAGGAGGGAGGATCTCTTGAGCCCAGGAGTTTGAGGCTGCTGTGAGCTGTAACCATGCTACAGCACTCTAGCCTGGGACACAGAGCAAGATGTCGTGAAAGAAAGAATGAAAGAATGAAAGGAAGGAAGGAAGACAAGCCTCTGAAAGTGACATATTATTTATGGGAGAACTATTCAGACAACTATAAATTTCACATCAGAAAACAGTATGCAAATATCGACAAATTGAAGATTTTTGCCCATCAAATTAGTAAAATTTTTTTAAACTTCTTACTATTTGGAGTTAGGATGTGAGAATATTTTAGTGGGAAGTAAAATGAGAACAACATTTGTGAAGGACACTTAGACATTACCTATCAAAATTTTAAGTCTACACATTTTACCTGCAATTTTACTTTGATAAATTTATCCTACAGAATATTTGTGCATGTGCTCAAAGATGTTTACTGCAGCATTGTGCATAAAGGTAAATAAGCACATTAATAGTAAAACATTATAAATTATTACAGATGAAGTAAAATTTAAATAAATTATAGAGCACCACATTATGGAATATAATGTACCTTTCAGGACAATTACACTGGAGCCAAGTCTACCAATATGGAAATAAGCTATGTTATATTGTTAAATGATAAAAGAAACAGTACAAAAGATATGAACAGTCACTTCTCAAAGGAAGACATCCGAGCAGCCAACAGATACACGGAAAAATGCTCAGCCTTACTAGTCATCAAAGGAATGTAAATTAAAACTACATTGAGATACCATCTAACTTCAGTCAGGATGGCTGTCATCAATAACTCAAAAATAACAGATGCTGGAGAGGATGTGGTGAAAGGGAACACTTCTACACTTTTGGTGGGAGTGTAAACTAGTTCAGCCTCTGTGGAAAACAGTATGGCGATTCCTAAAAGCTCTAAATATTGACCTCCCATGTGACCCCACAATCCCCCTACTGGGAATATACCCTGAAGAACTCAAATCACTCTATAAAAAAGATACCTGCACACGTATGTTTATCGCAGCATTGTTCACAATAGCAAGAACCTGGAAGCAACCATGCTGTCCATCAAAAGAGAACTGGATTTAAAAAATGTGGTACATATCCATGATGGAATACTACGCAACCATAAAAAAGAACAAAATCATGAATTTTACAGCAACCTGGATGGAACTAGAGTCTATAATACTGAGTGACCTCTCACAGAAACAAAGATCTCAGTGTCACATATTCTCACTCATATAGTGGACCTTGAACATCCAACATAACAATATAAGAAAATGACTGACAGTGGTGGGAAACTATGGGGGGGAGGAGGAGGGAGATGGGATTAAGGGTAGTAAATATCTGTCTGGGGACGGGAAGACACCTCTTATCAACAAGAGTGCCTGAACGAAGCATATTTGTATACCTAACCCTTAACTGTACCCCACAATATCATAATAAAAAATATTGATTGTAAAAAAGAAAAAGAAAGAAACAGTAAGCACACACACACACACACACACACACACAACAGGTTTTGTAGCTCTGTATGTGTGTGATTATAATTGACTAGAAAAAGATCTGAAAGGATAAAACCCAAACTTATATAACAGTTACCTCTGAAGATTAAAGTCAAAAGGATACTTGCACTTTTTACGTTATATATATGTGTGTGTATTTTACCAAAAAAGTATTATTTTTGACATCAAGAATAATGGTAAAATGCCAATCTATGCAAGTTTGATAATATTATCCAGCAGTGATTCGATCTTAGAAATTTATTTGTCTGTCACTATTTTCTGAAAACTTAGCATTTTATTCACTTCTCTTAAGGAAACCCAACCGTCTCATTTAGCATCTCCCAGTAGATAATTTATATATTGCTGCATAACAAATTGCCTCAAGATTTACCAGCTCAAAACAATCAAACTTTATTATCTCATGAGTTCCTGAGGATCAGGAACCTGAGAGTGACTTGGCTGGGTGCTCTGGCCAGGGTCTCTCCTGAAGTTGCAGTCAAGACATCGGCTGGAGCTGCAGTCATCTGAAGGCTTGACCAGCTTGGAAGATTCACTTACAAGTCCCTTACTCATTTTTCACCACACAGTCCTCTCTATTAGATGCTTGGCTAGCAATTGCCTTCCCCTAGGGTGATGAGGCAAAGAAAGAACAACCAAGATGGAAGCCGCGATGGCTTTTCTCATCTGATCTTGGAAATGACATACCATCACTTCTGCTGTAGTCTGTCGGTCACACAGACTGACCTTGGTACAATGTGGAAGTGGGATACACATAAGTGTGGATACCGGAAGGCAGGGATCAGTGTGGTCCTTTTGGACATGCTACCATAAATAAATTTTCCCCCACTCTCCTCCTGCTCCCCTTTTAAGTTTATAGACTTTCTAAGAACTAATAAAATACAGCTCATCCATATAGCACCACTGGTTCATTTAGGGATCCTGGGGCATTTAGTCTTTCAAAAGAAAATTCTATGGACTAATATGACACTCAGTTCACAAAGCCCCAGCATCTTCCTGTGGACAAGTGTATTTTTATTTTCCTAAAGTGTGGTGATTAAGGAGCATGAAAGAAACTGCAAATGTCAATAATTGACCAAAGAGAAAAACAAAGCGAATAACCAGGCACCTCCATGAGAATCTCAACAAGGGGTCAAGGCTCCTACCCTGCAGCCCAAACTGTATTCCGCACAAGTCAGAACAGGTATCTCTTCTTTCAAGTGGAATTTCCCATAAGACATGGAGACGAGGAAGTAGAAATCCTTGCCAGCTTATAGATCAATAATAAAGACTCTGAAATCATCAGTTATTGAGAAAATGTAAACAAGCAATTAATAAAATCTGGGGGTTAAAGGATACCTGTGTCTCTTCACTAGAACGATTTGAAGGACTTTAAGGTTAGGCATATCTGAAAATTTAGAAGAGACTTTCATAACATATGAATGAACTGATTGCAAAAGATATGTATTGTATACCTGGGAGTATAATTAAATGGTGTTATACTATATAGCTTAGGTTCAGCAAACATTTGATTTAGTCTTTTGTAATATGCTTGTAGATATGATGGAGAAATAAAAGTAAGAGTTGATTCATCATAGGTTGAGCAATCTTTATGCAGAGTGTTGAATAAACTATTGTGTCAACTTGAAAGAGGTAACATGCCCCAAGTTTCTGAATCTGGCTTTGCCTCATTCAACGTTTTTAGGAACTATGTGGACAAGGACCAAAAAAAGTGCTTATTATATGTTTAAGTATTATATAGTTAGACAGGAGAGCAGAAAAGTTGAATAGTAAAGTTAGAATTCACAAAGAACTCCAATGGCTAAAATGATAGGTCAGAGCCCCTGAAAAAGTGTAGAGAGCACCTGTGAATCCTGCCCAAGTCTGAAATGGAAGAGACCTGGTGCCATACCAGTGAATGCAGACAAGCTTGAAGTGAACCACAAATTTAATATGTCTCAGCATTTTGCTAAGACTGCCAAAAAGACAATGTAAAAAAATTAGTCTACGTTGTAAAGAATACAGTACTTTGAACCAGGAAGATCCAGAGCTATAAAATACTATAAATACACTGATTCCTAAAACGATTGAGACCATATGGACCTTCTAACTCAAGATGGTACTGTTCTTGCTTCTAACATCCCCCTTAGTGACCCATCTAGTAATTTTATGAAAAGGAAAATGAGTTGGTTTTATTCTTTTTTGAAAGTCATTCAAGCGATATTCATTAGGAAAAAAATATTTGCCGAGTTCTCTGTTAGAATCCAGGAACACAAATACGCTTGGGACACAGAATCTAGGAGATGGGAGTGCTATGGTCTAAATGTGTCTCCCCAAGACGTATATGCTAAAATTTAATCACCGATGCAATGGTATGAGGAGATAGGGCCTTCGGGAGGTGATTGGGTTTTGAGGGCTCCATCCTCGTAAATGAGATTAGTGCCTTTATAAAAGAGGTCTGAGGGAGCTCATTTATCCTATCTGGCATGTGAAGACTCAGCTAAAAGGCGCAATCCTGGTTCTTTGCACCAGGAATGTAGCAGAAAGCAGGTCCCCATCAGATACCAAATCTGTTGGTGCCTTAACTTGGACGTTCCAGCCTCTAGGACTGTGTGCGATATATTTACGCTGTTTATCAATTACCCAGTCTAAAGTATTTTGTTATAGTCAACCAAATGTGGCAATTTAGTGCAAAACAGTGGCAAACTAGCAAGGGACCGATAAACAATGGCCATACAATGAGACAAACGCTTAAATAAACCAAGACAAGGAGTATGGAGGCTGTGGTAAGCAGAATTCTCAGATGATCCTTCAAGATCCTCAGCGTTGGTGTACAGATACCTTCTCCCAATTATTCAAACTCTAATATTGGTATTGCTGTGAAGGAATGTTGTCAATGCAATCAAGTTTCCAGATCAGTTGACCCTGAGCTAGGGAGATTATCTGGATGGGCCTGATTTAATCACATGAGCTCTTTAAAAGCAGACAGTTATCTGGTGGCAGAAGAGGAAATTAGAGGGTGAAAGCATGAGAAGGATTCAACGTACCATTGCGGGCTTTAGGATGGGGGAAGCCAAAGGTAAGGGATGCAGGTGTCTCCAGGAGCTGAGAGTAAACCCCAGCTGACAGCCCATAGGGAAACCAAGGCCTCAGTCCTACAGCCACAAGGAGATGAGTTCTGCCAATAGCAAAACTGAAGACCCCTCAAGCTCTGATGAGAACTCTAGCCCAGCCAACACCTTGATTTCAGCCTAGTGAGAATCTGAACAAAGCAGCCAACGACATCATGCCCAGACTTCTAACCTACAGAAATTGTGAGATACTAACTCTGTGTTGCTTTATGACATGAAGTCTGTGCCAATTTAGTGTGCAGCAATAGCAAACTAGCAAGGGACAAATAAACAATGGCCATACAACAAGACAAAGACTATAACAGAACAAAGTGACAGTGTACAATGTTGGTTGTCAGTGCAGAATCGATTCCCCCCTTCTTGTTCCTAAGTGAATCTTAATTTTGTTTAAGTAGCCACTCCTCACCCCTGCATTTATGGCCACTAACTATACATCTAGCCAAGTAAAGAGTTAGTTAGTCTAAAACAAGGTTTCTCAGCTTTGGAACTATTGATATGTTGGCCTGGATAATCCTTTGTTTGTAGGGGGCTTGCCTATGCAGCAAATTATAGAATGCTTAACAGTATCCCTGGGCTCTATGCACTAGGAGTCAGGGGCGTACATTTTCTCTTCCCCAGCTGTGACAGTCAAAAATATCTTCAGGTATTGCCAAATGTCACAGACTGAGGCTGGAGGAAGGCAGGGAGCAAAATCATCCAGAGTTGAGAACCACTGACCTGAAGGTAAGCTCATTGCCTTGCTAATGATCGATTTAAGAATAGGTATGTTCCGGGCATGATGGCTCACGCCTGTAATCCCTGCACTTTGGGAGGCTTAGGCGAGAGGATTACCCGAGCCCGTGGGTTTGACATCAGCCTGGGCAACAGGGTGAGACCTTGTCTCTACAATAAATCAAACAATTAGCCGAGAGTGGTGGCATGCACCTGTAGTTCCAACCATTTGGAAGGCTGAGGCAGAAGGATCACCTGAACCCAGCAGGTCGAGGCTGTGGTGGCCGTGAGCATGCCACTGCACTCCAACTTGATGACAGAGTGAGACTCTGATTCAAAAAAAAAAAAAAAGAATAGGTATGTGACCATTTTGGGAAAATGAGCTGTAAAAAGTTTTATTGGGGTTTCTGAAGACAATCTTCCCCACTCTTCCAGGTACATTGTTGAAACTCGCCCTGACCGTCTTCCCCTAAAGGCTCTTTTGCACAGATGTGGGTCCTAGAACTGCTGCAGGCATCTCAAAACCAGCTTGGGAATGAAACCAACAAGCAAAGAGGACAGAGCCAAGAGTATTGCAGGGAGCTGGGGCTGGGACTTCTGGATGAAATCCTGAAACCCACCCTTCTTATAAACTTCTGATTATATGAGCCAATCAATTTCCTTATTGTTCAAGATCAAGGATAATCTGGTTTTTGCAGCCCCCAGTGGCTCAGTTAGTGCCAACCTGTAAGTTGCTATGGAAACCCAGAGGAAGATGTGCCCATGAAACTAATGTCAAGAAACAAAAAGGAAAGAAGGTAGACTCAGAAGAGTACAGGTCACAGAGTGCTTTTACATCACACAATGGATCCTCACACTAGCCTGGAAGAATGTGCTATCATCCTCATCTGAGGTCTTGGAAAAGTTGGTGGCTTGTCCATTGTTACGGGCAAAGATGAGTCAAGACTCAAACCCAGGCCTTTCAACGCCACATGTCATACTTTCCTCCATATCTCCCTGAGCCATGACTTCTTTCCTAACACCCTTCTGCTCAAAAGTATTTACCAGGTGCCCTGGTCTCCAGAAGAACATTCCAACTTTTTTTTTTTTTTTTTTGAATTGGAGTCTCACTCTGTCACTCATACTGGAATGCAGTGGCCACTCCCGGCCACTGCAGCCTCGACCTGCTGGGCTCCGGCGATCCTCCCGCCTCAGCCTTCCAAGTCGCTGGAACTACAGGCGCACGCTACCACACCCGGCTAGTTTTCGGTTTATTGTAGAGATGAGGTCTCACCAAGTTGTCCAGGCGGGTCTCGAACCCACGGGTTCAGGCAATCCACTCACCTCAGCCTCCCAAAGTGCAGGGATTACAGGCTGAGCCACCGAGCCTGGCTACATTCCAACTTTTTAGCTTGAGATTAGAGGGTTTCTACAAAGCCACTTCTGCTGACCACTCTAAAATACATAAGCTCACTGCTCCAGCTAATCACTCCAGCTGGGCCTTTTCTCGGACCTCCCCCGTCTATACTTCCTTGCTGTTTCCTCTCCATGTGTTTTAGTCCATGATTCCCAGCATCCAGGTTGATTCCTGAAATGATGCAGAATTTCCCTAGTTCTTTGCGAGTTTCTTTCCCTTGCCTCTTAGAGTATTATCTGAGCCCTTGTCACCCAGATGTCCTCAGGCTTCCCCATATGGGGCCCTAATAGTAGTCATTATATTAAAAGCTTTTATGATTTGGGTTCTCACTTTATTATATAGACCCCATCACCATTCAGCTTCTCCTGCTGTCTTCCTAAATGAGAGTCTCCTCCTAGGGAGTGAGGTTGCGGTGACCGTGAGCGTGCCACTGCACTCCAGCCTGGGTGACAGAGTGAGACTCTGATTTAAAAAAGAAAAAGAGGCATGTGATGACCCCACCTGCACCCACTCTCACCCTTAGAACTCCAGTATGTGTGCCCTGAGCTTTAACCCTCATAATCCCAAAGTGACCAGTTGTGGTGGTCCACACAGGAAAAAAAAAAGGGGGGGACGTCACTCTTGGTCACCTGGAGGCCAAACAGCTTTGCTTTAGCCTCAGCTCCCAAAGACAGAGCCCTGTGAGAAACAGTTTCATCCATCTCCACCTGCACCCCTTCCTGATGTGGCTAGATTGGAGTCGACACAGACTCCATGCTGCTCCCTCTCCTTGTGGTCTCCGTTTCCAGAAATGGTGTCAGCCACCAGGGTGTGACTCGCTCTGGGCCAGGAATGATGCTGGGCACCCAAAAATCCACTCCATTTAACCCTCAACACCAGACAGGGTAGGTACCCTTATCGTACCCAGCTTACAAAATGACTCGGTTTAGGTTACTTGCTCACGGCCGCACAGTTCATTGAAGCATCCAGATTTCACAAAAGTCCTTGCTGCATCAAGACAGCACCAAAGTCACAGTCAAAATGGAAAGCCCTTAAGAAATGAGCCCATGCAAGTCAGCCTCACCAACACCGATGTCTTCTTCCGGCACACGCACTTAGACCTACGCTACACGTGGTCTCACAAATAGTCATTGACATGTATTGAGTGTTCACTAGGTGCTAGGCACTATTCTAAGAACTTTGCATTATTAGTGCATTTAATACCCAAGAAAACCCCTATTAGGCAAGTACTGTCATTAATGATCCATTTCATAGATGTAGACAACACAAGGCACTAAAAGGTGAAGACACGCTGCTGCTAAGTGGCCACACTGCTGATAAGTGACAGAGCTGGAATGAGGATCCAGGTAGCCTGGGGCCCAGGCTCACGTATTTTATTTATTTATTTATTTACTAGAGAGAAGGTCTCACTCTGTTGGCCAGGCTGGTCTCGAACTCCTGGCTTCAAGCAATCCTTTTGCCCCAGCCTCCCGAAGTGTTGGGACTACAGGCATAAGCCACCATGCCCAACCTAAACCCGCACTTTTACCCCTCTGCTGCTGATTATTGCACATCTCCTATGTTCCGGGTACCAGCCTGAGTCCTCTGAAAACATCTTCTCTAATCTTCGCAATATTCCCGTCAGAGAGTTATGTCCTCAATTTTACAGCCAAGGAGCCTGAATGTCAGTGAGAGTCAATGAACTTGCCTCAGATCTTGCTTAGTCAGTGTAAATGTTCAGATCCCATCGGGTCTATGCTGTCCTGTAACGTGATTTGCCTCTTCGTGCACATGTGTTTTCTGTTTTGTTGTTTGGTTTTTCTATAGCTGTAACCAGGCTCCCTCCTCTATCCTCCCGGGACCTCTCTGAGAGCTGTGGCCCAGGTTCAGGCATGGGGAGGAGGAGGAGGGAGAGAAGAGAAGGTGGTGGCCGCCAGCTGCTGCTTCAAACAACATCTATCCACATTTACAAAGGCACCGGGGCTGGTTGCCTAGCAACGTCCTTCCGCCTCCCCGACCTGCTCTGCCTCCCCGACCTGCTCTACCCTGTCCTTACCCACCACACGTTATGCGCACCCCTTGGCCTGTATCCCCCTTCAAGGCTGCCTTTGTTCATCTTAACCTGATTTGCTGGGCAAATGCTTGCAGCTTGCAACTTGCAGGGAGTCCAGGAAGCACACAGTTTGTATCACAGATGGCCCTGGGACAGGCAAAATAGATCTCTCCTCCCTGCATAGCCCATACCTTGGCACTCACAGGGCATCTAATGCGGCAGGAAGGAGGGGGGTCTCATTTCAGGAGCTTTGTCATATCCCTGAAGGTTTAAAAAAAGAGTTTTGTTTTTCACATATGTCAGGTCCTTTAAATAGTTCTTTGAAATAAAAGTTTGATTGGGATAGAATTAAAGCAGGCTGTCTGGATTTCTTTTTTCATCTTATCTCCCATGTTTGAAGTTAGAGTCTCTTAAATTTAAAGTTCTCTTCAGTTCAGCCAGTCCAAAAGGCCTTGCGGCTATTTTTGTTCGAGAGCCTTAAAGAGAGGCAGAACAAGGCAAAATGCATAGTTCTCTCAGCTCTTCAAGCATAATTGAAAGGATGCCATGGTAGTGGAGCCTCCAACGAGTCTAGAAGCTTCTAATTTCATGATAAGAAAGTGATGCTGAACTGAGAGCCAGAACGGCATTATTACTTTCATGAACCATAGGCGCTTTTGCCTTCCTGGGTTTCTTTTCCACAAAAAGAAATAAAAATTATCAAAAATTATATTTTTTGATGGTGCTGTTATAAAGACAAACATAATCCAGACTGGATTCATTGACATAAACTTATTACTTTGATTATGTTGTCTGTAATTTTTCCTGATTTTAAAATGTTCGCAGGCTCCTGAAAGTTTTGTAGCTCCAAGCCACTGTGCCTACTGCACCTGACGGATGGGATGGCCCTACTGGATCTGGTCAACATACAGTGGTGTTATTGAGATATTGGTGCCCAGTCAATCCTTAGAGCTGTGGGGTAGGGAATGCTTTGGGATAGGACAGCACAATGCTCTGCGTGCAGAGCTGTGGGGTAGGGAAAACATTTAAAACTGCACTCAAATGTTTCCAGCCTAAATGTAGAAAAAAGCAAAGCCGACAACCACAATCATTGAACCAGAAAAATTCAGCATGGCAACTATTAAGGAAATCATTGAAACCCCTTTCTCACTTAGTTGTATTCCCATTTCAAGAAAAAATACATTTTTAAAACATTTTAATTGTACATTTTTAACACTGGCAAATGTGGTGGTAGATTGTGTGCTGAGGCTAAAAAAAAGTCAAGGAAGATTTCTGGGTTGGGGCTTGGAGACCAGCTACATAGACAGGAAATAAAGAAAGAGGAACAAGCTGGAGGAAGAGGCCCTGAGTCCAGTGTTAGACAGATTGGTTTGAGATGCCTTTGGAGAATAAAAGTCAGATGCCAAGGCTGTTTTACTCCCCACTGGAGTCTCATAGTTAGGAGATATAATAATTAGTCTCTTAGTATTTGTGGAGTTCAGTGAATACGGGTAGATAAATCTAGAAATGCTGGGCTCGGTGGCTCAGCCTGTAATCCCGCGCCTTTGGGAGGCTGAGGTGA